>NW_027039944.1:86280-125000 GCF_034236695.1 Oncorhynchus nerka
TTGTGTTGTCTGCAAACTTGATGAAGAGGTGTTGTTTCCTACCTTCACCACCTGGCCAGGTGGTGAAGTCCAGGACCCAGTTGCACAGGGTGGGATTCAGACCCAGGGCCTCGAGCTTGATGATGAGCTATAGTCAATGAACAGCATTCTTACATAGGTATGCCTCTTGTCCAGATGGGACAGGGCGTCCTTGTTCAGTCCTACTTCTGTCCAGTGACGTGAATCATTCTATAATTCAGCCCTATCCAGTTCCATCCTGGCTGTATCCTGTTGCTTGACAAATGAAGCAGACGTGACTGGGTTGTCTACAAACGGATAGATGGAGGGACAGCGCAATAAATCCCCTCACTGCTGTTCAGCTGCATAATGAATATCTGTCTTATGAAGCAAGTAAAAGTTGTCTCATAAGCCATGTAATTTGAGGCGAATCTCCTCTTTTTCATGTCAGAAATTTAAAGAGATATCCTTAAACACATCCTGCACAATGGCCGACAGCGGGAAGACTGATGAGCCCAGTACAGCCACAGCCCAGCCAACTAATGGAGACCAGCAGGTGAGGAGCACCATCACTACGACATTAGTTTACCCGACAACACAGCTCTGATGAAGGGTCTGATACACAAATAACATTGAAACCAGCATTCAGTATTTCACTCAAGTGGATAAATTGGAAATATGCAAGCACTCAAGGATAATATGTGCATGTACACAAAAAAACTCCAGTTGCAGATTGAGTGATCAGTACAAATCAAACAAAATATGCAATTGCTGAAATTGCCAACACAAAGGCTGTTTCTCCTCTAGTAACTCAGGCTAAATAATAACCATTGTGTTTTGTTTCCAGAGTGTTGTGTCACGCGTGGGCAGCATCCCCCTGGTGAGCTCTGCGTGTGGTGTAGTGTCCAACGCCTACAGCAGCACTAAGGACAGCGTGCCCCTGCTGAAGGGGGTCATGGAGGCTGCCGAGAGCGGGGTGCGCACTCTTGGGGCAGCCGCCACAACCGGCTCCAAGCCACTCCTGGACAGACTGGAGCCACAGAGTGAGTTCTACTGCGTAGTGACCACAGAGGGACATCACAAAAATACTATATATTTCTTTATTTATTTTTGTGTATAACGTTTTTGTTCTGAGTTAATGAATGATTTGTTGCAGTTTCTGTGGTGAATCATTATGCTATGATGGGACTGGACAAGGTGGAAAAACTGCAAATCCTCCAGCAGCCAGCTGATAAGGTGAGTCTCCAAATCTAGTGTTGACTAGTCAACAATACTGCCTCGTGCATCCAATTCAACTAAAGTCCCCAAGAAAACACTTTACTTGATGTAATACCTTGTATATTCATAACAGCTTTTTAATTGTTTCTCCCTCAGCTAGTTTCAGATACAATAGGCATAATGTACCAGTCTGTGAGTGGGACAAAGGAGGCCATGACTGGGGCTGTAACCGGGGCCAAGGAAACCATGACTGGGGCCGTAATGTCGGCAGTGTTCGGGGGTGTGGAGATAACCCAAGCAGCAGCCAGTGGATTGTTCAGCTCATTCATGGTGACCAGTGTGGGACAGATGGTCAGCAGTGGGGTGGGCCTGGCCCTCAGCCATTCTGAGAACTGGGTGGACCATAACCTGCCTCTCAGCGACAGAGAGCTTGGTCAGTATGAATGAGAAAATAAAACTAATAACCTCTGAATGGACTGTACTTAAATGGAATTGAACCCATCCCTGGTGTGGGTGCTGCTGAGTCAGGTCTAGAGCTGCAAGATTGTTAATTTATGTGTAGCTATGCACAGTTGGAAGTTTACATAAAATTAGGTTGGAGTCATCAACTCCTTTTTCAACCACTCCACAAATTTGTTAACAAACTATAGTTCTGGCAAGTCGGTTAGGACATCTACTTTGTGCATGACGAAAGTAATTTTTTCAACAATTGTTTTAGACAGAATATTTCACTTATAATTCACTGTATCACAATTCCAGTGGGTCAGAAGTTGACATACACTAAGTTGACTGTGCCTTTAAACAGCTTGGAAAATTCCAGAAAGTTATGTCATGGCTTTAGAAGCTTCTGATAGGCTAATTGACATAATTTGAGTCAATTGGAGGTGTACCTGTGGATGCATTTCAAGCCCTACCTTCAAACTTGGTGCCTCTTTGCTTGACATCATGGGAAAATCAAAATAAATCAGCCAAGACCACAGAAAAACAATTGTAGACCTCCACAAGTCTGGTTCATCCTTGGGAGAAATTTCCAAACACCTGAAGGTACCATGTTCATCTGTACAAACAATAGTATGGATAATTAGTATAAACACCATTGGACCACGCAGCCGTCATACTGCTCCGGAAGGAGGCGCGTTCTGTCTCCTAGAGATGAACATAATTTGGTGCAAAAAGTGCAAGTCAATCCTAGAACAACAGCAAAGGACCTTGTGAAGATGCTGGAGGAAACAGGTACAAAAGTATCTATATCCACAGTAAAACGAGTCCTATATTAACATAACCTGAAAGGCCACTCGGCAAGGAAGAAGCCTTTGCTCCAAACCCGCCATAAAAAATCCAGACTACGGTTTTCAACTGTACATGGGGACAAAGATTGTACTTTTTGGCGAAATGTCCTTTGGTCTGATGAAGCAAAACTGGAATTGTTTGGCCATGATGACCATTGTTATGTTTGGAGGAAAAGGGGGAGGCTTGCAAGCCGAAGAACACCATCCCAACCATGAAGCATGGGGTGGCAGCATCATGGTGTGGGGGTGCTTTGCTGCAGGAAGGACTGGTGCACTTCACAAAATAGATGGCATGTTGAGGAAGGAAAATGATGTGGATATATTGAAGCAACATCGAGACATCAGTCAGGAAGTTAAAGCTTGGTCTGAAATGGGTCTTCCAAATGGACAATGACCCCAAGCATACTTCTAAAGTTCTGGTAAAATGGCTTAAGGACAACAAAGTAAAGGTATTGGAGTGGCCATCACAAAGCTCTGACCTCAATCCTATAGAAATTTTGTGGGCAGAAATGAAAAAGCGTGTGTGAGCAAGGAGGCCTACAAACCTGACTCAGTTACATCTGCTCTGTCAGGAGGAATGGGCCAAAATTCACCCAACTTATTGTGGGAAGCTTGTGGAAGGCTACCCAAAACAGTTTGACCCAGGTTAAACAATTTAAAGGCAACATTACCAAATACTAGTTGAGTGTATGTAAACTTCTGACCCACTGGGAATGTGATGAAAGAAATAAAAGCTGAAATAAATCTCTCTACTATTATTCTGACATTTCACATTCTTGAAATAAAGTGGTGATCCTAACTGACCTAAGACAGGGAATATTGACTGGGATTAAATGTCAGGAATTGTGAAAAACGTATTTGTCTAAGGTGTATGTAAACTTCTGACTTCAACTGTATATGTAGATGAGGCGACACTAAAATCAATAGCTCTGATCTCAGACCGTGAATTATCGTTTATAGATTATCGTTATTTTTTCTGCATTACAGCTGCTTTGGCGGAGCCTGCAACAGGTGAGGTGACTACTGCACCAGTGGTGAGCTCTAGCTACTTTGTCCGTCTGGGCAAGCTGTCCTCCAAGGTGCAGGAGCGGGCCCTGGAGCAGTCCCTGGTGAGAGCCCGGCACGCCAGAGATGCCACATACGCAACTTTGGCACAGATCACCAGCACCCTGGACCTGCTGGAGAAAGCCCGCTCCACCCTGGCCACTGCCAACCACCAGCTGGGAGGGGCACCAGAGCAGCTGCTGCAGCGCTGGAAGGAGTGGCAGGAGAAACAACCTAAAGATGGAGGGGTAGACATGGGGGAGGTGGATGGTCCCAAAGACCAGACTGAGGTAGGGAGTCCTGAGTTAGTATTTTCTGTCCAAGTAGTCATGTGAATGAATGTACTTGAACTTTATAAACACTTATAGTTTCCACAGATACCTGTAAATGCCTATGTTTGTGTAGCAGTTGGAGTGGCGAACCCTCTCGATGGTGCGTGGTCTCAGTGACCAGTTGCGGTCTGCATGCTCTGGGGTGGTGTCCAGCGCCCAGGGCTTACCCGGTGCTGTTCAGGACCAGCTGGCAAACGCACGGAAAGTGGCTGAAGAACTGCACTCCTCCCTGGGCAACACTAGCACTCTCACACCCCCTCCTGGAGCAGACCCGTCACCATCTAACACAGGTATACCAAACTTTGTTGCTCCATTTCTCCTGTGTGGATTCATTATGAATACACCAGCTGCTGGTTTCTCATTATTTATTCAGTTTCAATATTTCAACAAATGCATTGTATGTACATCACCTCAGAGTGATTCATAATTATCTGTTATTTGTGTTGTTTGACACATTTTAAATGTTCACAGGTGCGACAGTCTCTGGATGGTGTCGTAGAGTATCTGCTCAATAACACTCCTCTCAACTGGCTGGTGGGACCCTTTGCACCCCAGATCACAGAGAAGGGGGAGGGCGGGTGGGCTGCGAATAAGGGGGCCCCCCAGAACTAGATTTAGAGGAGGACCGAGAGGTTGGAGTAGATTACTCCAAAAAGGCATCTCTGAGGCCTGGCATTGCCTGCATTTTTTGTACAGTGCAGTAAATGTGCTTTCTAAGAACTTACTGCCCGCATCCATAAGCTATGCTGATTTTTTTAAAACTTTATTTAACTAGGCAAGTCAGATAAGAACAATTTCTTATTTATAATGACAGCCTAGGAACAGTGGGTTAACTGCCTTGTTCAGGGGCAGAACTACAGATTTCTTTTTTACCTTGTCAGCTCGGGGATTCGATCTAGCAACCTTTTGGTTACTGGCCCAATGCTCTAAGCACTAGGCTACCTGATGCCCTGATGGTAACATATGGAAATCACAATACTGTGTTATAAGGGGAATCTACAACATAAAACTGCCATATTTGGCGTCTAGATCACACTCCAATCTGTGAATGTTGAGAAACGATTTAAAAACAAACAGTAATTTTGTTTCTGTAACTGTATGAAATGCAGTATAAACCTCACATGCAACTGATCTTTAGTCCTCTGAAGTTTACAAATTGGTGTGTGACATTTTGTATGTCCTCTCTGCTGTATGTGTAAGCTCCAGCAGGGTCTTGCTGTTGTTTATGAGTACTGATACAGTAGGCTAAATAAAGTCATTTTGGCTCTGGTCCTGGGCTTCCATTCCATTATTTGAGTTATACAGGATTTAATTTACCTGCATCTTTAACTCATTATAGTTCATACTGCCTAGTGAATATTTAGAATTAATTATGTTGTACTTTGCTGTCATTTTTCGTTATTCCTATAACTCAAACATGTTTCCAAGAACCTGTAAGAAGAATATATATACATATATATATATATATACTTATTATAACCCTGTTGTCATTGCTGATATTGACACCAATGTTCAATGTCACAAGACTCATTAACAAGCATTTTGGATATAAGAAAGGGCCATTCCTTTATTTTTTGTTGTGTGAAATCTATTTTATGTGATACATTTCGGGGGCCATTTATGTGAGGAAAAATAACGCTTAGAATAACGTCACGGTCGTTGTCGCGAATGTCGGGAGTTGGCGCTGGTTAAGAGGCCGCGCCCACAGAAGCGAATGATTATTACTACATTCTGGAGAGCAAGGTCGTCGACATCTGCAGCACTTCGTATTTCAGGTACTGCTTTGCCGTCGTAAAAAAAATTGGAAGGTTTCGTTAATGTAAACCGATTCGATGCATTCTCCGACTAGCTTAGAGCTTCATGATAGCTAGCCAGCTAACGCAACGTTCGAAAGTCGTGTTATATTTTAAAGGTAATCTGTCTAGTTAATTTCAGACATTACCCAAGTAAACTAGGACAAATTACTTCGCTTGTCATTGTTTTCAATCAGTTAACGTTAGCAGGTCTCTAGGGCAGGCTAAAGTTATTTGTAGGCCGACGTCGTTATGAGCTGAGAGGAAGGAATTGTTTTGAACGAAACCCGAACTGCGTTAATGACAGTCCGCTGTAGTTACTCATTTAGCTAGCTAGTTACTTTTACTAGCCAGAGCTATTTTTGTCAGTTTATGGCAAGTCTAGCTAACTAGTTGGCAAGATAATGCAGACATTTTGTGTTTTCAATTTTGTTTGTCCAGACCTAGTTATGGACCGCTCAACTCCGTTCTATGGAGGAAGTGTTGAGTTTTGATAACTGGTCGCCGGAAGTCACCATTAGTCGATTCTTGTAAAAATGTCAATTCTGAAGACCCTTACCTGTACCTATGTTTGTTCTGTAGAACTGCAATCCTTCCGCGGTGTGCTGAAATTCATACTTTTAATAAACGTAGCGAATACAACCACCGACTTTTTCCTCACGTTTTGTTCATACAATGTAAACATATTCAATTGGCACATTCCAGTATGGAACGTCGTTTGGGTCTTTGAGTGTCAAAGATACACGTTAAATAACACCGTTTAGTTGTATAATGTTGTAGAGAGTTAGCTTTAGCTTGGTACCTAGCTAGCACCAATACAACCAGCCTGAAAACAATGACCAGTAGAAACTGCAGTCATTATTCTTACCAATGGTTTAGGAATCCTTGTAAGTATTAGCCTGGTAGACACTTGTTTTTCGCTTACTGAAATTAATTTTAGTCAATGAAAATAAATAGCGAGCCAGCTACTAAACCGTGTTGCCCAAAGCTAACCTTATAAGCAGCCAGTTAGCTTCATGGGGCTCGACCAGACTGGGTTAATGGTTGTGAAGGTAGCCACAATAAGGATTTAGGCACCATAGTGGAATATGCGGTCTTGTTTCAAAATAAAAGTAACTATTTGAAAGTGAAGGTTAGAATTGGTTGACTCATGCCATATTTAGAATAATGTTAAACAAGGTTGGAATGTGAGTCAATTAAATGGGGTATCGGTCTACTCTGTGACACCAACAGAACACAACTGTGAAGAGTATATGCAAATATAAGCGCTACAACACTAATCGCGGGACTGTGAAATCACCTCCTCAGTCAGCCTATTGTGTGTCCACATTCATATTGCACTGTACAGCTTTACCTAAAGGATTGGGTATCAGTCTACTCAATAACCAGTGTATCCCCCCCCCCCCCCCCAATACCCTCAGTTATCAGACTCCAAAACATCCACACAGTATTATTTTTCCTTTGGAATAAGTGTTCAATACATATAGGTTGACAGTAAATGTGGCTAATTTCAGTTGTTTGAGTCCCACAATAAGGGCTACGACGCTGATGTTCTCTGGGTGTCACTGAGTAGACCGATACCCCATGTCATTGATCCACAATCCATGGGTAAGGTTGTACAGTGAAATAAGTATGCCCCCAATGCAATTCTAGTCTAATACATCTAGCATGATTTCAACAGATTTGTCAAATTAACAAATTGTTTTATTTTGTGTAACATTCCAACCTCGTTTAGCATGATCTATTCAGTTATGGCATAGTTCTAGTATTCATTCGCATCACTGTCAATGACACTTATTTTGAAGGCTAACCGCAAAGTCCACTTGTGGCTAATCCTTATTGTGGCTAGCTTCACATAGAATGGTCTGACCACCATTAATCAAATAAGAACTGTCTTATACATTAGGGTTATTTTAGATGACACCTAGCTATATAGTTAGCTAGCTAACAATAGCTACTGAAACAGATTGTCGTTTTTTGGAAAGAACATCGTTTGCATCCATGAGCTAGCTAGCTTTTTTTTTTATGACCAGCACTGTAGGTGCCGGAGACAACTTTACCAGCATCACAGCAATGAATCGTTGTGACATATGAAACTTGAGTGGTATTGTAATCAATGTGTAATATCTATGTAAAAAATCTATGAACTTGTTAAATTATGTGTATTCAGGTCCTGATTGGTCAACAAGCTTGTGACACGTCAAATAGTCTTACTTGATGCATATCTTTTTGGACACGCGAAGACACAAATGAGGAAAAAGTTGGTTGTATTTGATACAAGATGAAGAGGGGTATTGCGACATGTACATGTGCAGTACATTCGGAAAGTATTCAGACCCCTCTTTTCCACATTTTGTTACATTACAACCTTGTTCTCAAATTGAGGAACATTTTAATTTCATAAATCTACACACAATATCACATAATGACGAAGCGAAAACAGGTTCATTTTTTGAAAATGTCTTAAATCCCCAAAAACATACACTGCTCAAAAAAATAACACATCCTAGATCTGAATGAATTAAATATTCTTATTAAATACTTTTTTCTTTACATAGTTGAATGTGCTGACAACAATCACACACAAATTATCAATGGAAATCAAATTTATCAACCCATGGAGGTCTGGATTTGGAGTCACACTCAAAATTAAAGTGGAAAACCACACTACAGGCTGATCCAACTTTGATGTAATGTCCTTAAAACAAGTCAAAATGAGGCTCAGTAGTGTGTGTGGCTTCCACGTGCCTGTATGACCTCCCTACAACGCCTGGGCATGCTCCTGATGAGGTGGCGGATGGTCTCCTGAGGGATCTCCTCCCAGACCTGGACTAAAGCATCTGCCAACTCCTGGACAGTCTGTGGTGCGAGACATGATGTCCCAGATGTGCTCAATTGGATTCAGGTCTGGGGAATGGGCGGGCCAGTCCATAGCATCAATGCCTTCCTCTTGCAGGAACTGCTGACACACTCCAGCCAAATGAGGTCTAGCATTGTCTTGCATTAGGAGGAACCCAGGGCCAACCGCACCAGCATATGGTTTCACAAGGGGTCTGAGGATCTCATCTCGGTACCTAATGGCAGTCAGGCTACCTCTGGCGAGCACATGGAGGGCTGTGCGGCCACCCCACACCATGACTGACCCACCGCCATGCTGGAGGATGTTGCAGGCAGCAGAACGTTCTCCACGGTGTCTCCAGACTCTGTCATGTGCTCAGTGTGAACCTGCTTTCATCTGTGAAGAGCATGGGGTGCCAGTGGCGGATTTGCCAATCTTGGTGTTCTCTGGTAAATGCCAAACGTCCTGCACGGTGTTGGGCTGTAAGCACAACCCCCTCCTGTGGACGTCGGGACCTCATACCACCCTCATGGAGTCTGTTTCTGATTGTGTGAGCAGACACATGCACATTTGTGGCCTGCTGGAGGTCATTTTGCAGGGCTCTGGCAGTGCTCCTCCTGCTCCTCCTTGCACAAAGGCGGAGGTAGCGGTCCTGCTGCTGGGTTGTTGCCCTCCTACGACCTCCTCCGCATCTCCTGATGTACTGGCCTGTCTCCTGGTAGCGCCTCCATGCTCTGGACACTACGCTGACAGACACAGCAAACCTTCTTGCCACACCTCACATTGATGTGCCATCCTGGATGAGCTGCACTACCTGGGCCACTTGTGTGGGTTGTAGACTCCGTCTCATGCTACCACTAGAGTGAAAGCACCGCCAGCATTCAAAAGTGACCAAAACATCAGCCAGGAAGCATAGGAACTATAGGAACTGAGAAGTGGTCTGTGGTCACCACCTGCAGAACCACTCCTTTATTGGGGGTGTCTTGCTAATTGCCTATAATTTCCACCTGTTGTCTATTCCATTTGCACAACAGCATGTGAAATTTATTGTCAATCAGTGTTGCTTCCTAAGTGGACAGTTTGATTTCACAGAAGTGTGATTGACTTGGAGTTCCATTGTGTTGTTTAAGTGTTCCCTTTATTTTTTTGAGCAGTGTATTTACATAAGTATTCAGACCCTTCACTATGAGACTTGATATTGAGCTCCGGTGCATCCTGTTTTTTTTAAATCATCCTTGAGATGTTTCTACAACATGATTGGAGTCTACCTGTGGTAAATTCAATTGATTGGATATGATTTGGAAAGGCTGTCTATATAAGGTCCCACAGTTAACGGTGCATGCCAGAGCAAAAACCAAGCCATGAGGTCGAAGGAATTGTCCGTAGAGCACCGAGACAGGATTGTGTTGGGGCACATTGAAGGTCCCCAAGAACACAGTGGCCTCCATCATTCTTAAATGGAAGAAGTTTGGAACCACCAGGACTCTTCCTAGGGCTGGCCAAACTGTCCAATCAGAAGAGAAGGGCATCTGTGGAGATGTGAGAACCTTCCAAAACAACAACCATCTTTGCAGCACTCCAGCAATTAGGTCTTTATGGTAGAGTGGCCAGACGGAAGCCACTCAACAGCCCGCTTGGAGTTTTCCAAACGGCACCTAAAGGAGACTCAGACCATGAGAAACAAGATTCTCTGGTCTGATGAAACCAAGATTGAACTATTTGTCCTGAATGCCAAGCGTCATGTCTTTGGGGACCGTGTTACCATCCCTACAGTGAAGCATGGTGGTGGCAGCATCATGCTGTGGGGATGTTTTTCAGTGGCAGGGACTGGGAGACTAGTCAGGATCAAGGGGAAAGATGAACAGAGTAAAGTACAGAGAGATCCTTGATGGAAACCTGCTCAGGACCTCAGACTGGGGCGAAGGTTCACCTTCCAACAGGACAACGACCCTAAGCACAAAGCCAGACCAAGCAGGAGTGGCATTGGGACAAGTCTCAATGACCTTGAGTGGCCTGGACTTGAACCCGATTGAACATCTCTAGAGAGATCTGACAGAGCTTGAGAGGATCTGCAGATAAGAATGGGAGAAGCTCCCCAAATACAGGCATGCCAAGCTTGTAGCGTCATACCCAAGAAGACTCAAGGCTGTAATCGCTGCCAAAGTTGCTTCAACAAAGTACTGAGTAAAGGGTCTGAATACTTTTGTAAATATTATATTTCTGGGGGGGGGGGGGGGGGTTTATACATTTGCAAAAAATTCTAAAAGCCTGTTTTTGCTTTGTCATTATGGGGTATTGTGTGTAGATAAGAAAAACAATTTATTCCATTTTAGAATAAGGCTGTAACGTCAAAGTGGAAAAAGTTAAAGGTTCTGAATTCTTTTCAAATGCACTGTAGCTACTGGTTTTCCAACTGTCAATGATATCAGACCACTCAAGTGAAGTGAATAAGTTGATTTTGTGTTTTCAAAGTTAATGTATGTTATGGGTGTCAAATTCTAAACCTAATTTAACAGAATAAGTACAGCCTCTGTATTGGGTAGCCTCCCTGCTAGTAACAAGAAACGGTATTTGCATTGTATCTAACAAATTGATCACTCATAAACTAAACCATTTATCAATAATTCGTACCTACTCTTAGCAGAACCGCTCCCGTGTTGGTCTCCAAGCTCCTTTAGCCTGTTAATAATGTTAATGTACACAAATGGCCACTAGTTTGACTAACTCTTCAACCTCATTTCAGGAATATCCTGTCCCCCCCCCCCCCTCTCCCCTCCCTTTGTCAGAGAGCATGACTCAGGAGACCAATCAGACGCAAGTGCCAATGCTTTGCACTATGGGCTGTGGTTTCTATGGTAATCCCCGCACCAACGGCATGTGCTCAGTCTGCTACAAGGAACACCTGCAGAGACAACGGGGCGTGGGCCGTTCCAACCCCCCAGGTGAGAAAGGTAGGGAGAGGGACACAAAATGGGGGGGCTGGAGAAGGAGGTAGCAATCACTACCAAAACCTTGGCATTATAAAGCAATAGTGATTTATCAGTTTGTGAAACACTTTCCTTTTTTTTTCATTGAAACCATGATTCAACATAAGTAAAAGGTCAGTCATAGTCACAATCAATGAACATGTGGTTTGTCTACAGGCTCGGTTGCTTCATCGCCAGTGGGGTCCCTGGGAGCAGCTGTTGTGTCGGTGAAGCGCCAGACAGCGGAACCCAGCGCGGAAGGGGTCACTCTGCCCGAGGAAAGGACATCCAGGTATGCTGCCAGAGAATCAGCTTGTCTCTGCAAACAAACACAGACTGCTAAATGGAAGCCATTCAATTGACAGTAAGCTGTTGCTCAAGAGGCTTTGGTTTATCATCGTGTTTTAGAGTTCCCTAGTCTTCCTCCTGAGCTTAATATTGGATTATGGTTTCAGTTGATCAACTCATTATTGGTCTGAGTGTGTATGTGTGTCTTTAGTCCCAGCTCCCCCAGCCCAGTAACCCAGAAAATGACAGCCATGAGTATCTCCCAGGATACTGGAGCCACTGACTCAGACCAGGCTAATGGGGAAGAGGAGGGGACATCCAAAAACACAGGTTAGAACAACTGGGGGGGAGCTCAATACTTTCTTGGTTTCCAAACTGTTTCCCATGTCTATATCATCAGTAACATTGTGGCATGCCTCCTGCCTTGTCTTGTAATACATAACTACACTGCAGCAACAGTCCTATATGGGTATCTATGTTTGATGTTCAGTCAGATGTTGTATTTTAACAGAGCCAGTGGGTGAGGCAGACCAGACCTTGTCTGATGGTGATCAGACCCCTGAAAAAAATAAGAAGAACCGATGCTTCACTTGCCGGAAGAAAGTGGGCCTCACAGGTAAGACTGAAGAGGGTTTTAAGCCAGGTGGACACTACACGTTTTTAGTCTTATCTACAGGCTCCTGATCGTCTACTGACACATTTTTCCAAATTGGAGTAGAACTTAGAGCTGCAGCCTGTAAAAGTGTAAGCACATACTTGATTTGCGTTTGATTGCTGTAATAGGCTCCCGGGTACCTGCGCGTTCCCAATAATTTAACATGTTGAATATATTCTACCTCAAATCGACCATTGTCTCCAAGTGTGAACAATGCTCAGAGCAGATGCGAGACATTTCTCACCACCAGCCAATAGCAGCTACTCGGGACAATAAATTGTTCTCTTCACCTACATTACAAGTTCATCTCTAACCATGTTTCGTCCAACCTTTTTATGCAAGTAAAGTAAATGTCGGATAAAAATAATGCTATGACAGCCCTGATGGAAACGGAACATTTTTCGCCAAACTTTGCAAATGTCAAAACAAAATATGCTGGAAAATGAATTCTGCGAGAAATGCCGGTGGAAACGCTTTTATGAGCAATTATTGATAAACCATCATATCGAAGTAAAAGTGGAGTGACGCAATGTCATGTGTGGTCCCTCACGACTCATCAGGAAAGCATGCAGTTTATTAGTTTATGCAGTTTATTACAAATAAAATAAGTTATGAACTTCACAGGGTGGTGGAAGTGCAAGGTGATGAGCTTGATGTTCCTTTTCAATAAATATCAAGGGTCTTATTCTGATGACATGATCATCAATGCTTGGCTGCCATTAGACAAATAAAAATCTTGCTCTTTTGTCCATAATAATCTCATGTAGGCTATACGTGCGCTATAGCCAATAGCACGCAGATACAACTAGAGTGCACTTGCCAAGACCAGAGTGGGCACACGCTATATAAAATACATTTTTGGGGGCAGAAAACCATTAGTATAATTAAATGTGATGGAAACCCATTTAACTTGTATTTTTATTTGGTACATGGGAATTTAACTGCGAAAGGTATTTTATGTGCACTACGTCATCACGCACAGCCTTTTATCTGCAACAAGTCACTTTGATGGAAATACATCTCTGGTGGGAAATTGTGTGTAGTTTTTATGCAAATGTTTTAATATTTTCATGAAAATCTGTCGCCAATGGGTGTAAACCTAGCTACTCACACACAGCTAGCTGGTCTCCTGGTAGTCTTTAAACCTGTTCTTACCTCAAGCTCTTTCTGCAAAATCGACAATCCATACTGGCCTTTTTTCACGTGCCCAAATTTGCTTCTTTCTTGCTTAGTTTTCGGAGCATGACAATCGGTGATGTAGTGTTCTTTTTTTGGGGGGGGGGGGGGCGTGCCAGAACTCTTTAAAAAATATATATATTATTACGTCAATGAAAGTTGGTACCCAAATATAGCCTAAACCTATTGTTTGATAATTGTACAATGTACAGTACCATTCAAAAGTTTGGACATACTTAAACCCTGGAATGAGTTTCTTTATATTTCTTTTATATTCTACATTGTAGAATAATAGTGAGACATCAACTATGAAATAACACATGGAATCAAGTATCAAAATATATATTTTGATATTCTTCGAACTAGCCACCATTTGCCTTGATGACAACTTTGCACACTCTTGGCATTCTCTCAACCAGCTTCATGAGGTAGTCACCTGGAATGCATTAACAGTTGTGCCTTGTTAATTTGTATAATTTCTTTCCTTAATGCGTTTGAGCCAATCCGTTATGTTGAGACAAGGTAGGGGTGGTATACAGAAGATGGCCCTATTTGGTAAAAGACCAAGTAATGGCAAGAACAGCTCAAATAAGCAAAGAGAAACGACAGTCCATCATTACTTTAAGACATGAAGGCCAGCTAGTCCGGAACATTTCAATAACTTTTAAAGTTTCCTCATGTGCAGTCGCAAAAACCATAAAGTGCTATGATGAAATTGGCTCTCACGAGGCCCGCCACAGCAAAGGAAGACCCAAAGTTACCTATGCTGCAGCGGTTAAGTTCATTAGCGTTAACTGCACCTCAGATTGCAGCCCAAATAAATGCTTAACAGCGAAAAGCAGCCAACAAATGCTCAGCATATGTGGGAACTGTTGGAAAAGCATTCTTCATGAAGCTGGTTGAGATAATGCCAAGAGTGCAAAGCTGTCTAGGCAAAGGGTAGCTACTTTGAAGAATCTCAAATGGAAAACATTATTTTGATCTGTTAAAAAAAAAATACTACATGATTCCGTATGTGTTATTTCATAGTTTTGATGTCTTCACTATTTTACAATGTAGAAAATGGTAAATTGAGAAGAACCCTTGAATGAGTAGGTGTGTCTAAACCTTTGATTGGTACTGTATTTCCACACTGAGGTTTGAATAATACTGTTAAAATGCCCTTTTTAGTGTAAGAGCTGATTGAAAAGACCGCCTGAAGTTTCAGCCTGTTTTGGTGAGAGTGAGTTTTAGCCTTCATGTCGACATCCTCATGTGGTGAATTAGTCAATAGACCAATAAAGAATTCCAAACCGCTCTACCAGTAACAGCTCATGTTCAGTTTTCCCCTTTCTACTCACACCACTCCCAGAGAGTCCTAGCAAAATACTTGCTTGAGAAATTGCTCTTTGCTAAGAAGCCATTTTAATTTAACTTTGTCTATCTCCTCACTCACTAGGCTTCGCTTGTCGCTGTGGTAACCTGTTCTGCGCCATTCACCGCTACTCTGACAAACATGACTGTCCTTACGACTATCGAGGTGCTGCCGCAGCACGCATACGCAAGGAGAACCCTATCGTGGTGGCTGAGAAGATCCAGAAGTTATGAGGACTGAGTAGAAAGGTCTGATGTGCAAATTGTGGAACAATGGCGGCATGGAATAATACCAGATAAAATTGTTTCATGGTAGGATAAGGTGGGTGGGGTGGCGGTGTCACAGCCCCTGCCCAGCCACTTCCTTTAACATCTCCCTCTCTCTCCTAGGGTGACCGCTTGAGTGTGAATGCCTGTGGTGAGATGGTCTGTGTGTGCAGTATGGTTTGGTGGGCATTGGAAGTCTACTGTGGGGAAGGAAGACATTTCATTCTTAACCTTTTTATTGTTTCTTAACTTGGGGGGACTTGAGTTAGTTTTTATATTACCCCCGTGTGGTGGTTAAAATGAGCCAGAAGTAACATGTTGAAGAGCATGCTTACATCTCCGATAAGGACATCAGGAGGTCAAGTTAAGATCCATGCTGGGAGTTTCTGTGTATCAGCAATATCTTTTGAGGGCTAGAGATTAATTTACTCCCAGAGAAAAACCCTTGTCCAGTTTCTGACAAATGGGCCTTTTTGTTGTAACTTTTCTTTCCCTTCTGACCCTTAGATGAATAGTTCACATGTTAAAAATGTTTCAAGAAATGTTCTTTGACTTACTGATATTGGGTGCATGAAAGAGCCTCGATATGTGTGGTTGAGATTGTTTTTATGAGTGTATGACGTCAGATCTATATTAATATATTGTCCTTAGCTTGAAGTTTTTTTGAATATTGAATTTTTTAATATAATTTGGTTGTTTGTACTGGAGGATTGGCAGCATGTCAGAAAATCACTTGTTTTGTACTGAACCTTTCAATGATATTTGAGCATTTCCATCTGATTTATGTAACCATTTAAAAAATACAACTTCTGATATGTGATGGAGTAGAGTCCTGTTAATATGTTCAGATTAGGACGTTGCAGAAAATTCAATTTATGGAATCAAAGCACAACAATTAAAGTTAACTGCAGAGCATAAGACATTGAATGTGCAAGTTAACTTACTCAGTTGTTTTCTTCAGCATCCGGGTCTTTATACACTGCTCAAAAAAATAAAGGGAACACTAAAATAACACATCCTAGATCTGAATGAATGAAATATTCTTATTAAGTACTTTTTTCTTTACATAGTTGAATGTGCTGACACAAATTATCAATGGAAATCAAATTTATCAACCCATGGAGGTCTGGATTTGGAGTCACACTCAAAATTAAAGTGGAAAACAACACTACAGGCTGATCCAACTTTAATGTAATGTCCTTAAAACAAGTCAAAATGAGGCTCAGTAGTGTGTGTGGCCTCCACGTGCCTGTATGACCTCCTTACAAGGCCTGGGCATGCTCCTGATGAGGTGGCGGATGGTCTCCTGAGGGATCTCCTCCCAGACCTGGACTAAAGCATCCGCCAACTCCTGGACAGTCTGTGGTGCAACATGGCGTTGATGGATGGAGCGAGACATGATGTGCTCAATTGGATTCAGGTCTGGGGAATGGGCGGGCCAGTCCATAGCATCAATGCCTTCCTCTTGCAGGAACTTCTGACACACTCCAACCAAATCAGGTCTAGCATTGTCTTGCAGTAGGAGGAACCCAGGGCCAACCGCACCAGCATATGGTCTCACAAGGGGTCTGAGGATCTCATCTCAGTACCTAATGGCAGTCAGGCTACCTCTGGCGAGCACATGGAGGGCTGTGCGGCCCCCCAAAGAAATGCCACCCCACACCATGACTGACCCACCGCCAAACCGGTCCTGCTGGAGGATGTTGCAGGCAGCAGAACGTTCTCCACGGCGTCTCCAGACTCATGTCACTTCTGTCACGTGCTCAGTGTGAATCTGCTTTCATCTGTGAAGAGCACAGGGCGCCAGTGGCGAATTTGCCAATCTTGGTGTTCTCTGGCAAATGCCAAACGTCCTGCACGGTGTTGGGCTGTAAGCACAACCCCCTCCTGTGGACGTCGGGACCTCATACCACCCTCATGGAGTCTGTTTCTGATTGTGTGAGCAGACACATGCACATTTGTGGCCTGCTGGAGGTCATTTTGCAGGGCTCTGGCAGTGCTCCTCCTGCTCCTCCTTGCACAAAGGCGGAGGTAGCGGTCCTGCTGCTGGGTTGTTGCCCTCCTACGACCTGCTCCACGTCTCCTGATGTACTGGCCTGTCTCCTGGTAGCGCCTCCATGCTCTGGACACTACGCTGACAGACACAGCAAACCTTCTTGCCACACCTCGCATTGATGTGCCATCCTGGATGAGCTGCACTACCTGAGCCACTTGTGTGGGTTGTAGACTCCATCTCATGCTACCACTAGAGTGAGAGCACCGCCAGCATTCAAAAGTAACCAAAACATCAGCCAGGAAGCATAGGAAAGGAGAAGTGGTCTGTGGTCACCACCTGCAGAACCACTCCTTTATTGGGGGTGTCTTGCTAATTGCCTATAATTTCCACCTGTTGTCTATTCCATTTGCACAACAGCATGTGAAATTTATTGTCAGTGTTGCTTCCTAAGTGGACAGTTTGATTTCACAGAAGTGTGATTGACTTGGAGTTACATTGTGTTGTTTAAGTGTTCCCTTTATTTTTTTGAGCAGTGTAGTTTAGCTTGATCTCTCTCTCTCTGCAGGTTTGCTACTGAGAATAAAGCATGTTCTGCCAGTCCAGGCAGGACATAATTTAGTGTTTTCCTTGAACGCCCTCTTCTGTTCCATAAAGCCAACAGTGAACCACATTGTTCCCTAACCACCAGCAGACCACTGATATATGCTGAATGATAACAGAACTGGTTGGCAATTAGTCCAAGAATTTGTATATGTGTGTGTACTAATGTTTTCATAACTACCCTAAAGAAAGAACTGGCGTGGCACTGCTTTCTTTTCCTTGTATTTTCTTTCACCCACAGGTAATTCCTGTGTCTTTGAACAGGGGGTGGAATTTTAGTCATAGGGCTAAAATCACTCTGGATGACATTTATTCTAAAGTGTCATTCTAGGTTGCTTTCCTGTTCCTCCTGACTGCCCACATTCGGTGAATCATTAGACAGACAGACACAACCCTTAGTACCAGTAATTTGGACATGTCTCAATCCTCGGCCAAGGGCCTTCGTGTACCTGTGGTTGTTTTCAGGATTGGTCACACTAGTTTGGTTCCAAATAATTAGTGGCAGTTTTGCATTTTTAGGTGAATCAAACGTTTCATAGCGAATGTCATTGAAAAAGAGTTGTGTAGAAAAAAGCAAATACTGAAAAACGTCACGTGTGACACCTGGCAAAACAACGGGGCCCTTTTGAGAGAAAGTCTGAATTGAATGAGCTCTCTTATATGAACAGGAAAACATCGGGACTTGACGCCAGGCACCACAGGTTGAAATTACATTTTTGCATCTACTGATTGAGATTTGTTGGTATTTTTGGTCCATTTATTATTTGTATTTTCACAAAGTAAACTATTTCAAACTTGCTGAAAACTTATAATTTCTTTAGTTTGTCTTACTACTGTTATTAATTTTAAACACAAATGAACACGCATCATTAATTTCTAAGCCCATTTCATAAGAGATTTACAAACTGGACTTTCAAGGGCTGTAAATTGTGTATTTGTTGTGTATTTGCCTTTAACTGTCATTTCCCAAAAGTCACTTTTCCCACACGCCAACAAATTTCTCAGCTTCAGAAGCATCTGCGTTCACCAAATGTTGTGTGGTTATCCTTAGATACATTACATGACCAAAGATATGTGGGTACTTGCTCTGCGAATATCTCATTCCAAAATTATGGGCATTAATATGGAGTTGGTCCTCTCTTTGCTGCTATAACAGCCTCCACTCGTCTGGGAAGGCTTTCCACTTGATGTTGGAACATTGCTGCAGGGACTTGCTACCATTGTGAGGTCAGACACTGATGTTGGGCGATTAGGCCTGGCCCGCAGTTGGCATTCCAATTCATCCCAAAGGTGTTGGATGGGGTTGAGGTCAGGGCTCTTTGCAGTGAAGTTCTTCCACCCTGATCTTGACAAACCATTTCTGTATGGACCTCGCATTGTGCACGGAGGCATTGTCATGCTCAAACAGGAAAGGGTCTTCCCCAAACTGTTGCCACAAAGTTGGAAGCACAGAATTGTCTAGAATATAATTGTATGCTGTAGCATTAATTTCCCTTCACTGGGAAACATGAAAAACAGCCCCAGACAATTATTCATCCACCAACCATTCCTGTTGGCACTATACATTGGGGCAAGTAGTGTTCTCCTGGCATCTGTCAAACTTAGATTCGTCCATCGGACTGCCAGATGGTGAAGCGTGATTCATCACGCCAGAGAACGCGCTTCCAATGGCAGCGAGCTTTACACCACTCCGGCCGACGCTTGGGATTGCACATGGTGATCTTAGGCTTGTGTTTGGTTGCTCGCCCATGGAAACCCATTTCATGAAGCTCCCGACTAACAGTTGTGCTGAAGTTGCTTCCAGAGGCTGTTTAGAATTCAGTATTGAGTTTCGCAACCGTGGACAGACGATTTTTTATGAGCTTCAGCACTCGACGGTCCTGTTCTGTGAGCTTGTATGGCCTACCACTTCACGGCTGAGCAGTTGTTGCTCCTAGACGTTTCCACTTCACAATGACAGCACTTACAGTTGACCAGGGCAGAAATTTGACAAACTGACTTGTTGGAAAGGTGGCTGAAATAGCCAAATCCACTAATTTGAAGTGGTGTCCACATACTTTTGTGTAAATATAGTGTATATTCTCCAGACATGCCCAGAGGGAATTGTTTATATGCTGTCGTTTAAAAAAAAAAAAAATTTGGAAGAATGTTCCAAAAATACATTTATCTACATGTCTTTATTATTTTACAGATAGAAAGATGGATAAAGTATTTATCCACAATCTTCTCTGGCCAAGTCCGGTCGTGGGTATCTTTAACAAAAATATTTATTCGGACTTCGTCCATTGTCCAGAAAAATGTATTTGTCTTGTGCAAATATGAGCATATTTAATGATATCACCTTTATTTGCGCATATATATATATATTATTATTTTTTTACTCAGACGAAAATGTAATAAAACTATTTTGTGTGCATCTACATTCAACTGGTAAAAGGTGATTTGTGATATGATTGAGAGAAAAAAATCCCTATTGGGATGTGGTGCCTGGTCTGAATTTAGATGGACCTGTGATTGGAGCATTAGCCTGGGTTGTGTTGCCAGTTAAAGAATGGCTTAGTGAAGGAAAGGTCTAAAATGGCTCAGTCTTGGCATGCAAACACCAAGGTTGCCTGTTGCTGAGCCAAGCCAGGAGCTCAAAGCCCCTGTGGCAAGAGATGAGTCCGCTTGGTTCTCATTTGGAATTTAGGCACTTGGATCTTTAGGTTCCCACTATATAAAGTATCTGAGTGGAGATGGTGCAGTGCATGTGATACCATGTAAGAAGGGCACGCGTATGATGGACTAGACTCCTCTCTGTGAGAAAAATATATATACTTTGCTGTAGGTTTTATTCCCTATTGTGATGTTACTGTTTTTAAGGGCATGCAGTAAACTGGCTTTAAAGTGGGCAGAGATGTGGCACTGGGGTTACCTGATGAGTATACCCTCTTTTAGGCCAAGGGAACAGAGTTGGCTTGTCCTTCAGTTTGGCTGATTTTCTTCTTTGCAATTATGTTTCGCAGGTTGATAGTTACCTTGACTACTCGAACTACCCCAGCATTTAAAAAGGTGAGCAATTTGAATGTTACCAACAAGGTTATCAAGCTATTTTTTAGCAATGGAATTGACCAAACAAGATTTCTTTAAAATAAACCTGTATTTAACTAGGCAAGCCAGTTAAGAACAAATTCTTATTTACAATGATGGCCAAACCCGGATGACACTGGGCTAATTGTGCGCCGCCCTATGGGACTCCCAATCATGGCCGGTTGTGATATAGTCTGGAATGGAACCAGGGTGTCTAGTGATGCCTCTAGCACTGAGCTGCAGTGCCTTAGATGTGCTGCGCCATTCAGGAGCCCCTGTTGGATCGTTGCAATTGTATGTAAACGAATCAACTTAACCAGCTCAGAATCAGCGCTTGATGTTATGAAAACATCCACTACAATTTCAATCTGTTATACTTTAACATCTACAGCATCGGTGTCCCCCCGTTGGGAAATTTCCTTGTTACTTACAACGTCATGCTCAAGACAGACATGTCTTATATGGACAGAGAGCTTCAATTCTTGTTAATCTAACTGAACTGTCCAAATTACAGTGAAAAAAGGCCATGCTATTGTTTGAGGAGAGTGCACAACAAAACTTATCACAGCAACTGATTTGATACATTCACCTCTGAAGGTAAATAATGTACTTACATTCAGTAATCTTCCTCTAATTTGTCATCCTGAGGGTCCCAAAGAGAAAATAGCATAGTTTTGTTTGCTCAAAACAATTTTTATATTAAAATGTAGGAACTGGGTTCTACAGTTTGAACCCTAAAGTGTTTCCATTCAAATGGTATCAAGAATATGCATATCCTTGCTTCAGGTCCTGAGCTACCCAAATCTTAACTGCCTGTATGTCATCTTAGGCTAAAATTGGGGGAAAAGGGTCCGACCCTTTTAACATTGTCATTAAGCTTGTTTGTAGCACAACATAATCATTGTCTGCATTTTGAGGCCATTACTACAAAGCATTTGATCCGTGATGATGAGTGACCAAATCTGGCAATATTTCTCTGTCACTGCAGAACTGATTTACCATAACTGACAGTGAAGTACTTTACTCATTTCACTGATGTATGAGAAATGATAGCGTGGACAATAATTGTGTTCCAGAATGTTCCAAGTAGTAGATCTGTCCCGCAGGAAATTGCAGAAGTGCAGTCAAGTCCTTTGGCTCAGAAACACCACCAGATATTTTTTGTTTTTAAAATGTAGGACTGTATGATCTGTAAGAGTAAGTATAAAAAATAAAAGTTTATTTTAAATTGACACCTGACTTTTGTATTTATTTGTACAACTGAGGTTAAGCAGTACAAATCTGGTAAAGCAGAGGCAGCCCTGGGATGCCAAAAGCAATTTTCTCGCATGGGTTCAGACTTTCCTTCCGAGACAGGTTAATCCTATAAAAAGTCAAACATTACATCACTACCTCCCAATGTACTGCAGTACATTCAATGGAGAAAACTTAATACAGTAGCCTATTGTTTTACAGCTGTACCTTAACTTTTTTCTGCTGTGTTTCTCTGACTCGGCCAAATGCTTAGATGTAAGGTCTCCAGCTGCGTGGTTCTGGCACCGGTTCTGACTGACATGTTCTTATAAATTGATCTGTGGATACCGTACATCGGAATGGCTTGAATTGAGCGACAGCCCTGGTTCTCACAGAAACAGTATTTGTTTTCTGAGCCTGTGTGATGTAGGACGTTAGACCTGAAACCACTTCATGCTGGGATGTCCCTCCTACCACTTAATTCGCTCTTCCGACTGATAAACTCCTGGCTGAACCCTACATCACAGGCAAATCATATGCCTGCAATCCTTATATCGTAGTGGTTTCATCATGGTAGCACATTCAGAGATCGATTTATAGTCATTAACCTAAACTAGATTATATTTTAAACAAAACACTTTCCGTTTGTCATAGATGAACGAGGTTAATGAGTGGCGCAGCGGTCTAAGGCACTAAATCTCAGTGCTAGAGGCGTCACTAAAGACGCCCTGGTTCGAATCCAGGCTGTATCGCAACCGGTCGTGATTGGGAGTCCCATAGGGCAGCACACAATTGTCCCAGCGTTTTCCCGGTTTGGCCGGTGTAGGCCGTCATTGTAAATAAGAATTTGTTCGTAACCGACTTGCCTAGTTACATTGTACTGTTACATACAACATGGTAGCAACATTGGGCACAGACAACAGCACAAAGGGCAAGAAGGCAGAGACAATACATCAGGCGAAGCAGCCACAACTGTCAGTAAGAGTGTCCATGATTGAGTCTTTGAATGAAGAGATTGAGAACTGTCCAGTTTGAGTGTTTGTTGCAGCTCGTTCCAGTCGCTAGCTGCAGCGAACTGAAAAGATGAGCAACACATGGATGTGTTCTTTGGGGACCTTTAACAGAATGTGACTGGCAGAATGGGTGTTGTATGTGGAGGATGAGGTCTGCAGTAGATATCTCAGCTAGGGGGGAATGAGGCCTAAGAGGGTTTTATAAATAAGTATCAACCAGTGGGTCTAGCGATGAGTATAGAGGTGACCAGTTTACAGAAGAGTATAGAGTGCAGTGATGTGTCCTATAAGGAGCATTGGTGGCAAATCTGATGGCCGAATGGTAAAGCACATCTAGCCGCTCGAGAGCACCCTTACTATAAATGATGTCTTCGTAATCTAGCATTGGTAGGATGGTCATCTGAATCAGGCTTAGTTTGGTAGCTGGGGTGAAAGAGAGCGATTACAATAGAGGAAACCAAGTCTAGATTTAACTAAGAATGGAATGGTCTACTGTATCAAAAGCTTTGGCCAAGTCAATAAAAATAGCAGCACAACATTGCTTAGAATCAAGGGCCATGGTGACATCATTGAGGACCTTGCAGTGACACATCCATAACCTGAGTGAAAACCAGATTGCATACCAGAGAGAATACTACAGACATCAAGAAAGCCATTCAGTTGATTATTGACAAGTTTTTCCAACACTTTTTTGATAAACAGGGCAAAATAGAAATAGACCTATAACAGTTAGGATCAGCTTGATCTACCCTTTAAATAAAGGATGAACCGTGGCTGCCTTCCAAGCAATGGGAACCTCCCCAGAAAGGAGAGACAGGCTTGGCGATGATAGGGGTAGCAACCTTAAAGAAGAACCCAGATGTTTTTTGGGGGGTTAAGTTTCCGAAGCTCATTTAGCACCACGGACTCAGTGACTGCCTGCAGGGAGAAACTTTGTAGTGGGGCAGGGGAAAAAGAAGGAGAAGCGTCGGGGTTAGTCGCATAAGAAGGGGTGGGAGATGAGGCCATGTTGGACGGGCAAGGAAGCATGGTTGAGTCAAATAGGAATCCTGACTTAATGAAGTGGTGATTAAAGAGCTCAGCCATGTGCTTCTTGTCAGTAACAACCACATCATCAACAGTAATGGACATGGGAAGCTATGAGGAGGAGGGTTTATTCTTCAGGTCTTTAACTGTTTTCCAGAACGTCTTGGGGTTAGACCCACAGAAAGAGAACTTCTCCTTAAAGTAACTAACTTTGGTCTTCCGGATAGATTGAGTGCACTTATTTCTCATTTGCCTGAACGAGTGTTTGGAGTCATATTTTGTGGGATTGGTAATAATCTGAGAAAGATTTAGAGAGTCCCATTGCTTTAGGACTTGGTCATGTCCCAGTTTAGGTCACTTAGCAGGACAAATTCAGACTTAATGTAAGGGGGGCAGGAGAGAGCTTAGGGCAGGTAGGATACAGGCCGGTGCTGATGGAGGATAGCACCCAGCAACAGTCAACTAAGAGCTATTTGAAAGTGTAATGCTTAAAACCAGCAAATCAAATTGTTTGGGGACAGACTTGGTGGATACAATCGAACACTGAAGGTGATCCTTGGTAAAGATTGCCACTCCCCCACCTTTGGAAGATCTGTCTTGCCAAACAAGGTTATAAACAGAAAGTTTAACATCACTATTCAGAACACTCTTCCTTAACCACATCTCAATACTGACCAACATTTGGATTGGAGCTGTGAACCCACACTTTCAATTGATCCATTTTAGGTAATAAGCTTCTAGTGTTAACGTGCAGAAAACCCAGGCTTTTACGAGAGCAGAAATCAGTGAAGCAGATATCAGAGCACAAGTCAGAATTGAAGCTTGCAACAGTAGATGGGCCAGGGTGTACATGCACATTTCCTGATATCATCAACAGTAATACAATCAAGGCACGGCATAGGACAGGAAGAGCTCTACAGTGCTGATTTATGACATCTGAATGTGCATCAGATGGCAACAAGATCATATTGTACAGCAATTTCATCAGGTAACATGAATACAAAGCAAGGGGTGGTTAGAATAGGATGGGGAGGCCAAAAGTCTAAGTAACCAATAGAGAGTCAGAGTCCCAAGTGTGAGAACAAACAGTCTGTCCCACAGTTGGTTAAGAAAGTTTGTAGTCAACAAGACATGCAGGAGTCATGAGGCAAAATGCACAATAAAATAAAAATATATGTATAACGGGCTAGCCATTGTAAGTTCAGAGTTACTCGCCCCAACAGTGCGTGTGTGCTGGAGGTGAGCGAAAGCTCGGGAGTGTGGTGGGGGTACCTGTACCAGAGGGGGAGACAGGCCAGGGCAGATGGTGAACAGATTGCCAGGTGGAATCCAAGCAGCAGTGCAGCAGGCAACGGGACGAGGTGTCACACCCACTTGGGAGATGCTTTTATTTCTGGAGGAAGATTTCTTGTGGAAAATGCCAGTGAATGGGCTTCAAAGACTCCTGCCACTTTATTACACCTCAGTGCTAATTGAAGTTGTTTGTGGTCTATCCTAGCAAGTCTGGCAGCCTTAACTCAGCATTCAGTCCCCATAAATTAAAATATATAATTGTACTTTATTGTAAACTGGTCTTTTTTTCTCTCTTTGCTTTCAAAATAGCATCAGACCAAACACTACTCACTCAGATCAAGGTTGGATAGTGTCTTCAGGTCTCTGCTGTTTGTTTGCTTGAGCACCCTCCGTATAGCTTGGGAAAAGGAATCCTTGGTAGCAGTAATCCCTCCGGGTAATTTTGGGAAAAATGAAGTTGTAGGTTTGGAGTTTTGATCTGGAATGAAGGTCATGCTGTGGAGGGTAGCATCCTGCATATATCCCTGCTGGAAATGCAAGTTTATCTAACTCCAAATCTATAATTTTCTAAAAAACATGTTGAAAATGTGAAAGCTCACATGCATCTGTTTCAATAGACGTATGTCCATCTTCTATAAATTAATTTGAGAAAAAATTAACTCAGCTATCCAGCTTTGTTTTTTCAACAGATAGCTAGCTAATTGAGTTGCCTTTACCAAAAGTAGCTAACGTTATGTTAGCCTTAAGTTAACTAGATCATTTATTAGTCATTTTTAGCACATTTGGACCGTTTTTGATTAGACAATAATTGGTAAGTTAATGATACTTTGTCGGGTGGTGAACAGAGTTCCAGCAGTTTGTTTCAGTGTCCAGATATCTAATCAATAATTGTACTGTCAAAACCCTACTCGTAAAATGTGCTAGGTTGCTAATGAAGCAGCACTGCTAATGTTAGCTAGACTGGGTAGTCCCTCACGTAAATTACACTGCTCAAAAAAATAAAGGGAACACTTAAACAACACAATGTAACTCCAAGTGAATCACACTTCTGTGAAATCAAACTGTCCACTTAGGAAGCAACACTGATTAACAATAAATTTCGCATGCTGTTGTGCAAATGGAATAGACAACAGGTGGAAATTATAGGCAATTAGCAAGACACCCCCAATAAAGGAGTTGTTCTGCAGGTGGTAACCACAGACCACTTCTCAGTTCCTATGCTTCCTGGCTGATGTTTTGGTCACTTTTGAATGCTGGCGGTGCTTTCCCTCTAGTGGTAACATGAGACGGAGTCTACAACCCACACAAGTGGCTCAGGTAGTGCAGCTCATCCAGGATGGCACATCAATGCGAGGTGTGGCTAGAAGGTTTGCTGTGTCTGTCAGCGTAGTGTCCAGAGCATGGAGGCGCTACCAGGAGACAGGCCAGTACATCAGGAGACGTGGAGGAGGCCGTAGGAGGGCAACAACCCAGCAGCAGGACCGCTACCTCTGCATTTGTGCAAGGAGGAGCAGGAGGAGCACTGCCAGAGCCCTGCAAAATGACCTCCAGCAGGCCACAAATGTGCATGTGTCTGCTCAAACGGTCAGAAACAGACTCCGTGAGGGTGGTATGAGGGCCCGACGTCAACAGGTGGGGGTTGTGCTTACAGCCCAACACCGTGCAGGAAGTTTGGCATTTGCCAGAGAACACCAAGATTGGCAAATTCGCCACTGGCGCCCTGTGCTCTTCACAGATGAAAGCAGGTTCACACTGAGCACGTGACAGACGTGACAGAGTCTGGAGGCGCCGTGGAGAACGTTCTGCTGCCTGCAACATCCTCCAGCATGACCGGTTTGGAGGTGGGTCAGTCATGGTGTGGGGTGGCATTTCTTTGGGGGGGCCGTACAGCCCTCCATGTGCTCGCCAGAGGTAGCCTGACCTCCATTAGGTACCGAGATGAGATCCTCAGACCCCTTGTGAGACCATAAGCTGGTGCGGTTGGCCCTGGGTTCCTCCTAATGCAAGACAATGCTAGACCTCATGTGGCTGGAGTGTGTCAGCAGTTCCTGCAAGAGGAAGGCATTGATGCTATGGACTGGCCCGCCCGTTCCCCAGACCTGAATCCAATTGAGCACATCTGGGACATCATGTCTCGCTCCATCCACCAACACCACAGACTGTCCAGGAGTTGGCGGATGCTTTAGTCCAGGTCTGGGAGGAGATCCCTCAGGAGACCATCCGCCACCTCATCAGGAGCATGCCCAGGCATTGTAGGGAGGTCATACAGGCACGTGGAGGCCACACACACTACTGAGCCTCATTTTGACTTGTTTTAAGGACATTACATCAAAGTTGGATCAGCCTGTAGTGTGGTTTTCCACTTTAATTTTGAGCGTGACTCCAAATTTAAACCTCCATGGGTTGATAAATTTGATTTCCATTGATAATTTTTGTGTGATTTTGTTGTCAGCACATTCAACTATGTAAAGAAAAAAAGTATTTAATAAGAATATTTCATTTATTCAGATCTAGGATGTGTTATTTTAGTGTTCCCTTAATTTTTTTGAGCAGTGTAGTTAGCTTATCGTCACTGCAGCTTTTGAGTCAATATCTTGAAATGTACATGACAAATCTTGCTTACTGTGAGGTCAATAACTCTGAATAACATCCTCATGGGATATAATAGTAGCAAGCTAACAAAGTTTACCTCCGGTTCTCCTTCTCATTTTTGTCTCTCTCCCCCAGAGAATGAACAGTCGCCCGCGTGCGCCAAAATATAATTTATTTGGACGAATCAAAATTCACTTTGGAAAATCACTTTGACTCCGCCTCCTAAAGTACACAGTAAAACTGGCTTCAGGCACCACTAAAAGGGCATGGCAGGCCGGCGCTTATGTTTGGAGTGTAGCCTGGCTTGTTTTACACCACCCCAGCAGGGCAAAAGACTCTGGGCTGAGACCAAAGCCCGGTCTGGTGACTTCAGTTCTTGCCACTCCTGTCATTTACCCCATAGATGTGACTTCGGTTTTGGAGATGGAACACTCAACCATTAATGGTGATTGTATATCTTGCCTTTCATCTGTTTTATGTGTGTTGAGTTACATTTACTATACATATATCACCTATGAGACATAGCTTCTAACTTCCATGTTCTAACTTCTATATGCCCCCCCTTAGTACCTCACGACAGGAAATCTTTTCTCACCAGAAGAATGCCAGAGCTGCTAGTCAGTCTCCTCCTTCAACCTTTTCCAAGCCCTTTTGCTTCCTTCATTCCTTCAAGTGTGGTTACTGTTTTCAAGAGTAGACCTTGATTCATGGCCGTTTCTTATGAAGTCCTAATAATGATTCAATGGATCTTTACAAGCAAGCCCACACAAACCAGTAACTGTATTTTACAAAGATAACATTGTCACTCCACACAGGAATATATTTTCATTTAAATCAACAAGAGGATTAATTTGAGATAGAAAACAACAACAATTTAATAAATTGAACAATAAGTGATTCACATGTCATGATTGTATATTATGGTAAGTGATACCCATGTCATCAGCCCATCTGATCTGGTAGTTAGAGAAACAATAGTGATACATTGCTCATTGAGTGTATCTATTGAGGTCTAAAAATGATACTGTACGTTGTAGTCTGTGATAACATTACGAAGTTCCCCCTGCTTATCATTGGAAGCTGCCCTGTCCGTCACGTCCTGTACCTGTCATTTCCGGAGATGAAAGAACACTGCACATCCAATGGATTAATACATGACAGTAGCTGCTAATCATTTCAACCACTAAAAACCGATTTGATTATCAAAACGGATATTCGTGACGCTTGTTTTTTTGTTTGTTCCCAGGCTATATATTTGCGTCGGTGTCCACAAATGACTGTCCTCCTAAAATGTGTGTTTTCAGGTCTGAATAACTAGCTAGCTAGTTTGCTAGCTACCCAATGCTAGCTGCTTAGCTGATACATTTCTGTGACCTAATTTAGCTAACGTTAGCTGGCTACTTAGCGATACAAAATGTGTTGAAAATTAAGCTTTGATTTGGTTTCTGTGGTTAAAAATAATATTGTTTTTGTGTGTCGTCATTAGCATTGCCGGGATGTGTTTACTTATTCCTTTGCAGGCACGACTTTACGCTTTGAATCATTTGGCTGGACTAACGTTAGCAGTAGAAGGTCAATATTGTTGATGCCAGCTACAGCTAACTATAGTGGAATACTTCTCAACAAACCGTTAGGCCTATGCGCAATGAGATGTAACGCTACTATTAGGCTATTCGATATGAGATGTAAACAGAGTGGGGGCTTCAGCTATCCAGATTCACAGTTGTTCATTAGTTAGCTAGCTAGTCATTAGCTAACAGGAAAAGTAGCCATACCCAGTGTTGGCTGAAGTTAACCTTACTCGAACACTTGAAAACACCTCAATAATAACAATACTTGGAATATGGATTTCATGTGGACTTCAGCCATACTACAAAATCACCTGATTCTACTTTCAAAATAACATTTTCAGACGACCGTCTTAATTTCAGATTTTTGCTGAAAGGAAAACTTTCATGTTTTGTTTTGGAGAGTAGGGGTTGGCTTTGGATCAATTGTTGATTTTTGCATGTGTTATAGTTTAATATTTTTGCAAATAGTATCCTCTCACAGGTAGGCATAACTTTTTTATTCTTTAATATAAAATGTGTTAGTTTTATTGTTAGTTAGAATTGACGATAACTACTTAAAGTATTTCTGAACCGTTTTAACAGCGTAATTGTAAATACAACTTTGCATGTCACATTTTTTGGTACTCCTTTGTTTTGAAATCTGATCAACATACAATGTCGTCTTTGCCCCCACAGTAGAAAATGAATGGCCTATCTGTCAGTGAGCTATGCTGCCTGTTCTGCTGTCCTCCCTGTCCGAGCCGTATTGCCGCCAAGCTTGCCTTCCTGCCTCCTGAGCCTACATATTCCCTCTTGCCGGACCTCGATGGTTCTGCGGCCCCAGGGACAGCAGGGTCAGCGGGGCTGAGATCCAGGGGAGGGGTACCTGGAGCAGCTGTAGGGGGTTCAGGCAGCAATGGTCCTGCAGAGGGCAAATGGAAGCTCCACCTGACAGAGCGAGCTGAGTTTCAGTACTCCCAGAGAGAGCTGGATGCTACAGAGGTGTTCTTCACCCGCTCTAGCCGTGGCAATCGAGTGGGCTGTATGTACATCCGCTGTGCGCCCACCGCCAGGTTAGTCGCGCAGAACAGTGTGTGTGCACGTGCGTGTACCTTTGCTCATTTAGGTCCTTTTGTCTGACCATGTGTCCCACTTCCTCTGAACTCGCCCCTTTTCCTCTCATCTTCGTTTTGTAATGCCATTATTTTTCCACTCCCTTGTGTCCTATTTCCTTACTTCCTGTACTGGCATCCTCATTGTGTGTGGCTATCTCAAATCTGTTCTCTTCCTGCTTCCGGCATTAATTTGTTTAGGCCATCTCTTTTGACCTACAAATACCATTCTACTTATTCTTACCCCAATTTATCCTAAAATGCTTGCCTGTGGTTCTGTCAGGTTTGTCAATTTGTCTTTGATAGTCTGGTTGGCTGAGTTTATACCTCAGTATGTCTTCATATTGTATGACTTCAGGTAGCAAAATTGTTTATCTTGTTGTGTTCAGTAATCAACTAAATCGCTTTGCGAAGACATGGACTGGGTCTTGTTACACTTGAGTAATATCAGTGTCACGCATGCAATGTAATATCTATTCCTTGTTCAGGGTCACATTTTGAGCAAAACACCCAAGAGCAAAGATATAACTTACTGTATGGGAGAGGCCCAGTCTATTTAAAGAATAGAGAGTATCCAGTTGCTTTAGGGAGCACAGTTCACATTCATGAATATAAAGCACATGGATGATGCCTGGGGTATAGCAACCCTATTATTTGTGTAGTACAGAACAAGCAAAAAGACCTGATTCAAACTTAGGGAACTTGTCCTCTCTTGAGTCTGTGGCCATAACCAATTTACCTTATACAGCATATTCATGTCCCATGCAAAGAGGTAATTCCTGAGGTTTCAATGGAAATCTGCTGTTCACACAATGCAGGTTAGGAAAGGTAAAAATACCAGGTAGAGTCCATAGCCGCAGGAAATAGGGGTGTTGGTGGTGCTGCAGCGCCCTCTGATAAATTTGAAATACATTTGCCAAAATTATATAGTCTAATTACTCCTGTCTGTAGCCTACAGACATCAACAAAATCATTCAAAACACCAGAGAGACTCAAATTGGGCAGACGGCGCCTAGTACTTGTTGCTATGCAGCCATAGAAATATAATCTATAGAATGGCTTTGGAATCTCTAACCCTGGCAATTTGGCTGGTAAACTCATAGGTACACTCACAATGGTTGCCAGTCATGACTTGAATCTGAACCTCCATTCTATGGATTCTATTTTTGTGGTTGTGTCTGTAAGTGAACAGCTATAATCTGCCTTTTGCACATTTCTAAATACAATCGTGGGAAAAACATAGTTTATAAAGCAAATGCCTGCTGCTGAAAATAGTAGACTAATCTGTCTATAGAAACTACCAAATGTTTTCGCAACAACTCTACATCTTAGGCATAGGAGCATTAGCCATCACCGGTGAGTAGCCTATCTTCATTATTGGGTGAGTCGGTGCCACTCGATAGTTTATTAAGTAGCCTGTACTATAGCTTATTTATATTTCATCCTAATATTGTTCAATCTTTGTCTCCCCTCTTTTCATTGGCTTTGGCTTTTGGTTGCACCCCCAACTCAAAACATCTTCCCCGCGACTATGGTAGCGTCCATCTTTTTAACCTAGTCGTTGCTCTGTGGCCTCTCACCAGGTTTACAGTGCTGTTCTCCCATGGTAACGCGGTGGACTTGGGCCAGATGAGCAGCTTCTATATCGGCCTGGGCACACGCATCAACTGCAACATCTTCTCCTACGACTACTCCGGCTACGGTGTCAGCACGGGCAAGCCTTCCGAGAAGAACCTCTACGCTGACATTGAAGCTGCCTGGCAGGCCCTGCGCACACGGTACATACGGCACCGCCACTTCGCAGTCAGTGTGGGAGACCTTACAGAGAGAGGAGGAGGGGTGGAGTAATTTCACACAAGGAAGGGCTCATGCAGCTAATGGACTGTCATTAGATTGATGGGATGCTGTGCTATCAACGGCTGCCCTTGGATGGATGTTATGAGTTATGGAGCTACAGCTGGTTTTTGTATTAGGCGTGCCATGTTCACAGACATTTGTTACCTGTCAACTCCTGAATCTATGTGATGAAAATATATATGATCATTCCATATTATCACAGTTTAGGTTTCATAGGAGTGATTTATGTTCAAATTGTTTGCCACTACAAGCTTTTTTTACAAGCCTTGACATTATTGTATTTTTATTCCACTCTCTTCCTGGTTGTGATCAGATATGGCATCAGCCCAGAGAACATAATCCTGTATGGGCAAAGCATTGGCACCGTTCCCACGGTTGACCTGGCATCACGGTATGAGTGTGCTGCTGTGGTGCTCCACTCCCCCCTCACCTCTGGCATGCGGGTGGCCTTCCCAGACACCAAGAAGACATACTGCTTTGATGCTTTTCCCAAGTGAGTCATCTACCACACCTTCCTCTTATCTCCATCTTCACATTATTGCAGACTTGTCAAGATTAGCAGATCATTATAGAACTAGAAATGTCAGTGAAAAAATATTTCTGTCCAACTAAAAGAAGAGCTGCAATCTCTTTCATAGCTTCCATGTATTTTATTATTCAGCCTCTCTCCCTCCTCCCTCCCTCCCTGGGGAATCAGCCTTAGTACATAACGGAATCATCTCTCACTCTGCATCAGATCATAAGCAGGTGTCAGAAACACTGACTCCTCCAGTCATTTGTTGTATCATCGCCCGTTATTATGTCAAATGTGGTTGTGTGGTATCTGAACCATTAAGATCACATGCTGGTTCACTGAATAGGATTCCCTGACAGTCCAGTTCCAGTACCAGGCAGTGCAGTGTGGGAGTAGAGTAGGTGGTGGGGAGGGAGCTGGGGATGCCTCTTATCTGTGCTGAAAGCCTCCTGAAAGATTAGTGGAATCTGTGTGGGTAGCTGGACAGGTAGGATGACTGACAGTGAAGGTGAACAGGTGGTCACGTGTCAGGTGACAGAGGAATGTATGAGACTGAGGCAGGAATTCCTTTAACCATAAAGTGGTATATTTACTGAGTAGTCTGTGCTGCATCACAAAGGAAACAAATAACATGTATACAATCAAATTCATAATCAAAGATCAAATCATATCAGTCATTATTAACATAATTTAGGGAATTCAACAGTCCAGTTCATTAAGAAGTCAATAGTAATCATCCGTGAGTCATTTAGGCTCACAACTATTTATCATAAAAGAATACAAACAGGGAATGGTTATACAATCTATTATCCCCATTATCAAAGTCAATCAGTTAGCAAACAATGACGTTTCTCATTTCACTCTTTCAATTGTCTTCATGTACATATAATTAATTTCAATACACATGAACCATATCGATTGCATAATTGGCCTATGAGGATCTGTAGGGCCGTGATCATTGACAATTCACATGACACAATATGTTTGAAGCTGCGCTCCAAGCCGCGCTCCGCGGTAATAACTATTAACAGTAACTGAATGGCCCACTCTCCCGATCGCCACAGATAGTTCAGAAAGGTAACAGAGTCGGTGGACTTACGTGGATTTATGGACGCACAGAACTTCTGGATGAGATGGAGTTAAGGAAGAGAAAGCAGCGAGATAAGGCGATGGCAATTTCCTCCTTTTATGGAGTTGAGATCTGTCGGACATTTCCACCTGACCTAATTAAAGCGCCCCTGGCCCAGCTGAGTAAATGGCAATGAATTAAAGGATTATTCCACCAACTCCATGGGCCTTTTCTACAGCTCCGGTGTTCTCCTCCACGCTCCTGAATTCTCCCGCGCCTGTTGCCCAGTTAGCACTCCCCAGCCCACACAACACTCAGCTCCTATACTCAATACTCAATAATATTCTAGTCAGAGTGGACTCCAAGTGAAGTGATACTAGCTTGGTTCAGATCTGTATTTGCTGTTATGTGGGGGATGGAGGACTCTCTTCCATCTGAACTAGCAGATGGAGCTGATCTGAGAGAGGCATTTACATGCAGCAGGATTGTGTTCTCATTATTCTCCCCTTCCTGTCCTGTTTGTCCCTCTACCTGTTAGAGAACAGTTGCTGCTCAGTGCTCAAGGCTGCAGGGCATTTTGCACTAACTGGCCATGCTAGAACAGACTGTTCAATGCTTTCTATCCACGGTTACCCTTTAAGAACATACTTGCCCATTAGTTATAACAATGTTGTTACATAATTCTTACCGTACATTGCCGTCTAGGGACTACCTTTGCTTCCCTTATCCCCAGTCACTAACTCCTTTGCCCATTGTGTCTCTGTCAGCATTGAGAAGGTGTCTAAGATCACGTCACCGGTGCTGATCATCCACGGGACTGAGGATGAGGTGATCGACTTCTCCCACGGTCTGGCATTGTTCGAGCGCTGTCCCAAGGCCGTGGAGCCACTTTGGGTGGAGGGGGCGGGACACAACGACATCGAACTGTACAGCCAGTACCTGGAGCGCCTGCGCCGCTTCATTGGCCAGGAGCTGGCCGCACAGCACGCCTGAACACCCCCACACCGCCTCCAGGCTCCAACACTCCTCTGGCTCTCCTCTGTTCCCCTGGGTCTCCTCTGTTCCCCTGGGTCTCCTCTGTTCCCCTGGGTCTAAGTGGGTCAGGAGGAGTGGATGGCTGGGCTCTCAGAATGAATGATCCTTCACCTTTTGGGGCGGCTTTGTCTGGATGTTCGGCAGCCCTGTCTTTTAGTTGTTTTCCTATTGTTCTGTCTCGGACACCTGTCATTAATCCTGGTCAGAGAATCTATTCCACCTCCCGCCCTTTGGACAGTGCAAGAATGCACCCAGGCATGGAGGACTCTACCTTCTGCCTGTTTTATTTCTATCTGTCTAAAGCCCCTCTCTATTACCCCAGGCATGGAGGACTCTACCTTCTGCCTGTTTTATTTCTATCTGTCTAAAGCCCCTCTCTATTACCCCAGGCATGGAGGACTCTACCTTCTGCCTGTTTTATTTCTATCTGTCTAAAGCCCCTCTCTATTACCCCAGGCATGGAGGACTCTACCTTCTGCCTGTTTTATTTATATCTGTCTAAAGCCCCTCTCTATTACCCCAGGCATGGAGGACTCTACCTTCTGCCTGTTTTATTTCTATCTGTCTAAAGCCCCTCTCTATTACCCCAAGCAAAAACAACCTCAAACAGGTTAGGTGTTCTAAAAACATGTACTGTATATCATCTTCTGAGACGTTTACACATGATTCAATTTTAACTAACAACCCTAACATGGGCAAATCATTGAGTAATGAAAGTCTGTTTTGAGCACTGACATTTTGGTATTTAATTTGAATGGGGAATGTGTGTATTTCTCTTTTCTAACACAACGATGACACTGAGCCACTACTTTACAAATCCTGTGGTGTTGACGTATGAGTATAACTGTCCTATTTGAAAGCAGGTTTGTTGCTAATGTTTCTTGTGGAGTCTTTTTTCTTTGCTCTTCTCTTTCTCTCCTCCTGTCTCATCCTCTCTTCCTCTGTCTCATTTACAATTAAGCTGTCAGATTAATAGTCCATGTCTATGAATAATTTCTTTCATAGACAAATCTTACGTTTTTATAATTATTAAGCATGGTTTAATTCTAATCTAAAAAGTGATTAGAGCATAAGTAATTTTTTAAAAGTTGCTGAATATTGCTTTGGCTAAAGTCCAAAATCTCTACCAAATTCATTGTTTCAAAAGCATCATTAAGTCGCTAACATCTCTCTAAGACGTGATTGATTTCTAACTCGGCAACCACTCTCATGTTTCACTCCCTGATTCATATTCTACAGTAGTTGTACTACAATTGATGTTATGAACATGTGAGTTTACCTTTAGAACACAAACTAAGTCCTGCCATGTTCTCTGAGTTAAGGAGGCATTAGTTGGCCTTTACTCACACAGAACTCAATTCACATCTTACTGGGTTTCTATATGGGATGTTTTCCAATGGATTTTTAAAATCTTTGTAAGTGATTTAGAGTTGTACATATTCAATTTCACTTGAGTTATTTCATCCCTCTAAAAACACAAAATCATTGTAAATTTCTAGGCTTATGCTGGTAATGGCCATTCGCATAGTAAATTGGGTCAGGTCAGTTGAGATTAAGCTGGTTGGGTGGATGGAGTATTAACTGAACTTGCTGCTAAAGATGAGGATAAATGGATTGAAAAGGGTCAAACCCTCCACATCCATTGTATACATTAATGCTGCTTAGTTTGAGGGGAAATGTAACAGTCATACATGTTATTTTACACTGTACAGTGGAATGGATCCAGTGATGTACAGTACTCTTTGCTGGTGTCATGTTGCATGTTTGATTGGTTGCTCTTTTGCTTCATGTTAGGGCTAATAACACTTCATTATAACACTAGTAGAGCTATGGAATAAGATGTGCTCTAATTTATTATTCACTAGGTTTATTTCCAGCAGGCTCCCTTTTCAGCTCCAACTAGCCCTTTTCACTGACTTCCTACTGTTGCCACTCTATTTCAGACAGACTTAAGATTCCACAATTTCTGACCGACTGTGTGAAAGTCGACCAAATGCCCAACTTCCCTGGCATACAGGGTCCACCACCACTCACAAGACAGTGGAGGTCCTTTGTTTGGGTTGGGTTTTGGGGGAGTCCGGATTACTTGTACACAGCAATCAAATTTTAACAGTAAATGTTCTGTCTTGAACAAAGCATACCTCTTATATTGTTATGTTCATCAGAACCAAAAAAAGTCCTTCATCACCCATAGGACATGGGTTTATTGTCCATCACCACATAAACAGTTAGGGAACAAAAGTTGTGCGCCCTGAATCAGCCAGGATATGCTCTTGTTCAAGCTGCTAATAGTTTGGTTTGGGACAGCTTAAGCGTGTTTACTCTCTATGGACGATTGTATGGAGAATACAAGCAATACAGCAGATTTGTGTGTGTCTGGGTGGCCTGAGAGAGGAGTGTGTGTAGCGGATGATGGACTGTACTTCGAGTGTGAGGAGTTCCAGACACATTCAGAGCTTTTGTTTAAAGAAACTAAGTTATAGAAATGTATTTTTATTCAAATGTGTTTACTATATTACATTGTTTGCAGATTGTTTATTTTTTTGCTGAGGGTTAGGATCCAAGTGGATGATGGGGGTTGGTATGTTATTGTATCCAGTTATGCATTGTTTATTATTTTCAACTTTGTTATATTTAGTTTAAAATGTTTTCCTCACCCCCCCCCCCCCCCCCCCCCAAAAAAAAACGTATTCGAAAATAAAATAATGAATTGATCAAATTTGACTTCCATGTCTGACTTAATTTCTAGGATGGTTACCCCATTTGGTGACCCACTGTAGCAGTACAATCACATCCACTGTCACCGCCTTGCACTTATACAGTCTACATGGACCATTCATGCATCCATGTTAAATTAGACATGCAACTAGCAGGTTGCTACTAATAATAGTACTGCTACTACTATTGCAAATAGCAAGTGTGTCCTTTTTGCTAGACAGAGCAGTCAGAACTGTTCATACATTCTTTGCATAAATTAATGGAAGATTTTGCAATTTTATTAAGTCTATATAGGCTGTGTCTCCAATATTTTCCATTAATGTCACTGATACAGATGGCTGAATAAACCATCTTGCTGCCACCTGGCATATTCTGCCAGATCAGCGCTCATGGAGGAAAGGACACGAGGAAAGGATTGTGGACTCAAATTAAAATTATTGAGCCACAGCCGACCCTGTTGCGGGGCACATCAGATGTATATATTAAAGTGAAGTGTCGTTTTCCAGGAAATAGCCTTGTAGTTTTTTAACTTTTGTAGGCTTTTTGAATGGTATACAATGGGAAAAAAGTGGCAGAAGTAAATTCCTCAAACAGGAATATAATTGTATATATCTTAAATTACCTTGTTTTCACAAGTTTGATGACATAATCGTCAAGCCAATTCAAAAGATTAGGGGACAGGACCCGGAAGTATGATTTAGGACAACATTGTATACAGTGACCTCCGTAATTATTCAGACAGTGACAATTTTGTTGTTGTTCTGCCTCTGTACTCCAGCACTTTGGATTTCAAATTCTACAATTATTATGAGGCTAAACTGCAGAC
>NW_027039945.1:0-125000 GCF_034236695.1 Oncorhynchus nerka
CAAGGCTTCCACTAGATGTCAACAGTCTTTAGAACCTTGTTTGATGCTTCTACTGTGAGGTAGGGGGGAATGAGAGCTGAATGAGACGGAGGTCTGGCAGAGTGGCATGAGCTGATCACACGCGCTCACGTGAGAGTTAGCTGCGTTCCATCGCATTTCTACAGACAAAGGAATTCTCCGGTTGAAACATTATTGAACATTTATGATAAAAACATCCTAAAAACTGATTCTATACTTCGTTTGACATGTTTCTACGAACTGTTATATGACTTTTCGTCTGAACTTTCGCCTGGACTTGCTCGCTCGTCGGGGGTTTGGATTGTGTACTAAACGCGCGAACAAAAAGGAGGTATTTGGACATAAATGAGGGACTTTATCGAACAAATCAAACATTTATTGTGGAACTGGGATTCCTGGGAGTGCATTCTGATGAAGATCATCAAAGGTAAGTGAATATTTATAATGCTATTTCTGACTAAAGTTTTTTTGAAATCTAACACAGCGGTTGAGAAGTGGATCTAAAATTCCATGCATAACAGTTGTATCTTTTATCAATGTTTATTATGAGTATTTCTGTAATTTGATGTGGCTCTCTGCAAAATCATCGGATGTTTTGGAACTACTGAACATAACACGCCAATGTAAACAGATTTTTGGATATAAATATGTTCTTTTTCGAACAAAACATACATGTATTGTGTAATATGAAGTACTTTGAGTGTCATCTGATGAAGATCATCAAAGGTTAGTGATTTATTTGTACTTTTTGTGACTCCTCTCTTTGGCTGGAAAAATGGCTGTGTTTTTCTGTGACTAGGTACTGACCTAACATAATCGTTTGGTGTGCTTTCGTCGTAAAGCCTTTTTGAAATCGGACACTGTGGCTGGATTTACAGTTTATCTTTAAAAATTGTGTAAAATGCTTGTATGTTTGTGGAATTTTAATAATGGGATTTATGTTGTTTTGAATTTGGCGCCCTGCAATTCCACTGGCTGTTGGCGAGGTGGGACGCTACCGTCCCACATATCCCAGAAAGGTTAACCCTTGCAAGGCTATCGGCCCAGACGGGATCACTAACTGCGTCCTCAGATCATGAGCAGACCAGCTGGCTGGTGTGCTTCTGGACATATTCTCTTTACTGTCCCTAGTAAAGGATCATATCACCTCCACCTTACCTGTCACCCTAGACCCACTTCGATTTGCTTACCAACACAATAGGTCCACTGACATTGCAATCGCCATAACAGTGCACACTACCCTATCCCATCTCGACAAGAGGAATACCTATGTATGTAAGAATGCTGTTCATTGACTATAGCTCAGCATTGAACACTAAAGTTTTTAAGTTCCTCGCCGTACACATCAGGGACAAACTGAAATGGTCTACCTACGCGGACATTGTGGCGAAGAAGGTGCATCAGCGCCTCAGGAGGCAGAAGAAATTTGGTTTCTCACCTAAAACCCTCACAAACCTTTACAGATGCACAAGTGAGAGCATCCTGTCGGGCTGTATTACCGTCTGGTACGGCATCTGCACCACCCACAACCACAAGGCTCTCCAGAGGGTGGTGTGGTCTGCACAATGCATCAACGGCGGCAAACTTCCTGCCCTCCAGAACACCTACAGCACCCGATGTCACAGGAAGGCCAAAGACCCGAGCCACTGCCTGTTTCCCCCGCTACCATCCAGAAGGTGAGGTCAGTACAGGTGCATCAAAGCTGGGACCGAGAGTCTGAAAAAAAGCTTCTATCTCAAGGACATCAGACTGTTAATCATCCATCACTAACACCGAGAGGCTGCTGCCTACATACAGACTTTAAATCATTGCCCATTTAATAAAGGTATCACTAGTCACTTTAATAATGCCACGTTAATAATGTTTACATATCTTGTATTACTCATCTCATATGTATAAACTTTGACAAAACACTTCAAACTACTTTTGTAATCCAACTTTAGGTATTAGTAAACGTTAATAATCGATCGAATTGATCACGGGGCGATGTCTATTCAATAGCTCCACGTCTTGAAATGATGGTCGATATTCTCTCTTCCAAAACATCCTGTCGTGTACCGGATGACATGAAGTGCCTCTTCTTCATTTGACCAAGGATCAACTTCAAGCCAATTGCCAAGACTGGCGACATCGTGTGGAAGCTGTAGGACTTGTAAACTGGGAGCTATCTATTTTCCCTTGCCATAGACAATACAGCCAACTGGCGGATTGATATTTTTCTTTTTTTGGGGTGAACAGTTTTCCTTGGGCTTTTGCCTGCTCCACACGTTCTGTTATAGTCACAGACATGATTTAACTAGTTTTATAAACTCCAGAGTGTTTTCTATGCATGTACTATATTCCTGGCATGAGTAGCAGGACGTTGAAATTTTGCACGATTTTTAACAAAACGTTGGAAAAAAAGTCCCGAGCCCTAAGAGGTTTTAAAGTGAATGGAAATGAAAATTTAGTGTCAACCAATCAGCTTTAGAGTTGGCTATTGTACGCCTGCTCCAGTGTTACACAGGAGCCAGCTAGCAGGCGTAGTGCGTGCACGTCTTTTGATTGGATTACCAATATTGAGAGGCATGTCCTATATGGGCAGGTATATGCAAACCTCAGAACTAGGAAACTGAATTTGATCAACTAACTAAGCTGTTTTTCTTAACCCACAATGGCGGAAGGAGGAGAAGATATCGATTTGGTCGAGGATATAATTATAACGCCATTCTCAAGACAAACTTTTCAAGAAAAGTTAGACATTGTCAGGAGAGGTCGCCCGACGCCGACGCTACAAAGCCTGTCACAGGCGGGAAAGGGGTTCGTTCGCCACTTTCAAAGTGGCTCACAGGCTCTGCGCTATCAATGGCTCACAGGCTCTGAGAAGCACTGCAAACTGTACTGCTGGGAATGCCTATTATTTGCAAGTGATAGATTTGGTGTTTGGAGCCACACTGGCTTTGCAAACTTGAGTTGTCTAACCAAGGCAGCAATGAGACACGGCAGGGCACTTAGAAGCAATGGTGCTTTTGAAAACTTTTGGGGACACCCGAGTGGATCTACAGCTCAACGAGCAAGCGTGCAGGGCAATGGGAGCTGCACAATGAAAAGGTATTGTACTCTTCCCCTGCAATTCTATGAATAAAAATGTCAATTTCAAGGTGACGCAACGCCTGGTTTTATACTGCGTTTCTGTCTAAATGTATAGTGTCTAGAGCCATGGCATCATAATGATGGTAATAAGAGGTGGATTAATTTGGGTGGGACTGTGTAGGACCTCACTGAAGGCCCAGCCCCCAGGCCCACGGCACGCCACTGCATGTTAGATATAGCTGCACTGTCGGAACTAGAACCACAAGCATTTCGCTACACTCGAAATAACATCTGCTAACCATGTGTATGTGACCAATAAAACGTAATTTGGTTTGAAATAAACATCACTTTCTTTTATAGTTTTCAGTAGCGCCATGCTGCAGTTGTTGCCAGCATAAACTAGCTAGCTGGGAGGGCTCTTCTGGACGACTGACTGAACCAAATCCATTCGTCTCCACTTGACTCTCAGCTGTGCAACATACGTCATCAATTTCGGCACCAGATGTGTCCATACAGCGTCTCCCAAGAGGGAACTCTTGGGACTCGTGGAAGAAATTGTCTGCAGGTCACAAGATACTCACACACAAAGTGAGAATCACCATGCTTTTGGTCAATGAGCTGAAAGTTCAAAACCTTTTCCTGTGTGTGTGATCTCTGTTTTTTTACAGTGACCTCTAGCTGAGTGCCTCTGTTGGGGATAAATGTCAGATATATGTGATGCAGCTCTGAGATCACACACACACAGACAGAAAGACATGGAGAACCAGTTCTGGAGTTGCAAGGCATTGAGCCAGAAAGCAGACACCACCGACCCTTCCCTAAATTTTCCTCCCTGTTTTCTCGTTCTCTCGTCTGTTTCCCCCTCCCTCCCTCATCCCTGAGTCCCTCCTGTCATCCAAGGGGCAGAGTTACGGCACTTACAGATCAATTACCCGAAGGAAGTAGGGAGGGAGGGAGGATGGAGGGATGGCGAAAGAGGAAAATGGGAGGTCAAGGCTCGTAGAACAGGCCGTATTTATGGGCCCCCACCTCATTCATTACAGCCCCATTCAATCAAATGGAGTGGGTGACTGCACTGTGGCGGCTCTTCGCTGACTGGCTGATACAGGAAGGTCACATGGACAGAGAGCGAGACAGAGAGAGAGAGAGGCTACTGGGCAGAGAGGCCAGAGCCATCAGTCACTCTCACCATGAACTTTAATGCATTATGAATTGTACCGTGAATATCACACCGTCTCGTTGTAATGGTGGTGGTGCGGAGGATGGTGTGCATGCATGTGTGTTCAAGTTTGTTTATTTGTCATATACAAAGGGAAAGGGCGATACCTAGTCAGTTGTACAACTGAATGCATTCAACTGAAATGTGTCTTCCTCATTTAACCCAACCCTTCTGAAAGTATTTAGACACCTTCTCTTTGTTATGTTACAGCCTTATTCTAAAATTCATTAAATTGTGTTTTCCCCCCATCAATCTATACATAATATCCCATAATGACAAAGCAAAAACAGTTTTTTAAAAACTTCTGCATATATATTAAAAATAAATGCAGAAATACCTTATTTACATAAGTATTCAGACCCCTTTTCTATGAGACTCGAAATTGAGCTCAGGTGCATCCTGTTTCCATTGATCATCCTTGATGTTTTTACAACTTGATTGGAGTCCGTCTGTGGTAAATTAAATTGATTGGACATTATCTGTCAATGTAAGGTCCCACAGTTGACAGTGCATGTCAGAGCAAAAACCAAGCCATGAGGTCAAAGGAATTGTCTGTAGAGCTCCGAGACAGGATTGTGTCGAGGCATAGATCTGGGGAAGGGTATCAAAACATTTCTGCATGATTGAAGGTCCCCAAGAACACAGTGGCCTCCATCATTCATGAATGGATAAAGTTTGGGACCACCAAGGCTCTTCCAAGAGCTGTCCACCTGGCCAAACTGAGCAATCGGGGGAGAAGGGCCTTGGTCAGAGAGATCCAGAGTTCCTCTGTAGAGATGGGAGAACCTTCCAGAAGGACAAACATCTCTGCAGCACTCCACCAATCAGGCCTTTATGGTAGTGTGGCCAGAGGGAAGCCACTCCTCAGTAAAAGGAAATATGACAGCCCGCTTGGACTTTGCCAAAAGGCACCTAAAGGACTCTCAGACATTGAAAAACATGATTCTCTGGTCTGATTAAACCAAGATTGAACTTTTGGGCCTGAATGCCAAGCGTCACTCCTGGAGGAAACCTGGCACCTCCCTATGGTGAAGCATGGTAGTGGCAGCATGATGCTGTGGGGATGTTTTTCAGCGGCAGGGAATGGAAGATTAGTCAGGATTGAGGGAAAGATGATTGGAGCGAACTACAGAGAGAGTCTTGATGAAAACCTGCTCCAGAGCTCTCAGGACCTCAGACTGGGGAGAAGGTTCAACAGGACAACAATCCTAACCACACAGCCAAGGCAACGCAGGATTGGCTTCAGGATAAGTCTCTGAATGTCCTTGAGTGGCCGAGCCCAGACTTGAACCCCATCAAACATCTCTGGAGAGACCTGAAAATAGCTTTGCAGCGACACTCCCCATTGAACCTGACAGAGCTTGAGAGGATCTGCAGAGAAGAATGGGAGAAACTCCCCAAGCTTGTAGCGTCATACCCAAGAATACTTGAGGCATGTAATCACTGGCAAAGGTGTTTCAACAAAGTGCTGAGTAAAGGGTCTGAATATGTGTGCAAATGTGATATTTCCGTTTTTTTTTATAGATTTGCAAAAATGTCTAAACCAGTTTTTGCTTTGTCATTATGTAGTATGATGAGGGGAAAAAACAATTTAATCAAATTCAGAATAAGGCCATAACCTAACAAATTGTGAAAACAGTCAAGGGGTCTGAATACTTTCTGAATGCACTGTACACATGATATTCATGGAGTACACAGTGCAAGGAAATGCTTGGCAGGCTCACCACTCAACAATGCAACAACAATAGGAAAGTAAATATGTGAATAAAAAAGTAATAACAATAAAAGCTTAATTAAGACAAATATAGTGAAAGGGGACAAGGGTGTAATGGGGGGAGAGAATGGAAAGAGGTTGTAGGTAGATAAGGAGTGAGAGGAGGGGGACTGTTGAGGCGATAGGAGAACGTACAGACAGTAAAGACATCTCCAGATCCGTAGCGGCTCCTGTTACACTGTATGACATTCCCAATGTCAGCCGCGCTCCATCACCCCCACTATTTTGGGAGCCCGAGCAGCGAAATCTGGGATATTTATTGCTTACTAATTTAATTCTGCCAAAGAGTTTATGACTGACGAAACATGAGTCATGGGAAAAGAGAAAAATGAAAATGTGAACCCAAGGGATGGAAAAGTCATTAAACAGGAGTGGTGGCCAGACATAAACACAGGGAAAGTGCTTGGGTGGCCGCAGTAAAACATTAGAGGACAGGCCAACCACGTGAACGTTTATATTTGTACTTTCATGAGCAATGTGTATGTGTTCTGAGTGCCTGTGCGCATGCATGCTTGTGTGCGTGTGTGTGTGCACATGCAGGTGTGTGGGTGTACGCATTTACATACGTGTTGGAAGCAGCTCCGGACACTGGGTTCAATGTTGCTCCCTCCGAAGGCAGAGACCTCTCCTAGTTGCCGTGGTATCTGGATAGCGTCATGGAGCAACAAACCCAGCTGTCTCTGGTCACACTTATCCCCTGACGATGCCACCTGACTGAACAGGTCTGGAAGAAAGAAAGAAAGAAAGAGTGTTTGATCTAGGAGACTACACAAATACAGTTTCTCATCCAAGAGTCCACTGACACTTTTTATCAGCGTGTTGTGTGAGTCAGTGTGTTGTGTGAGTGTGTGTATTAATAGCTTCATGTGGGTAGTCATCACTAAGAGCTCCCTTCCTCCCGCTATCTCTATCACAGGAGAGCAATCAATTTCCCAACAACCCCTGCCCTGAGCGGAGAGGAAGGGGCATCTGCCCGTTGTTAAAAGGGATGACAGAGTTCTAGACGTACACACCTAACGTTTTTTTCTTCTTTAAGTTGTAAAACAAAACAAAACCAAATTGAAAGCAAGAGCTCAGTTGATTCTTGTCAGAGCTCTGTCTGCATTGTTACTCATAGATAGGACAAACAAGGAGAGAGAAAGAAAGAGAGAGACAGTGAGAGAGAGAGATGAGGGATGAAGGGAGAGTGAGATGAAGAGCGAGAGATGGAGAGCTAGTGAGAAGAGAAGAAAATACAGGGATGCAGTAGACAGCGAGAACGTTGGAGAGAGAGAAATACATTTACATTACATTTACATTTAAGTCATTTAGCAGACGCTCTTATCCAGAGCGACTTACAAATTGGTGCTTTCACCTTATGACATCCAGTGGAACAGCCACTTTACAATAGTGCATCTAGGTCTTTTAAGGGGGGGGTGAGAAGGATTACTTTATCCTATCCTAGGTATTCCTTAAAGAGGTGGGGTTTCAGGTGTCTCCGGAAGGTGGTGATTGACTCCGCTGTCCTGGCGTTGTGAGGGAGTTTGTTCCACCATTGGGGGGCCAGAGCAGCGAACAGTTTTGACTGGGCTGAGCGGGAACTGTACTTCCTCAGTGGTAGGGAGGCGAGCAGGCCAGAGGTGGATGAACGCAGTGCCCTTGTTTGGGTGTAGGGCCTGATCAGAGCCTGGAGGTACTGAGGTGCCGTTCCCCTCACAGCTCCGTAGGCAAGCACCATGGTATTGTAGCGGATGCGAGCTTCAACTGGAAGCCAGTGGAGAGAGCGGAGGAGCGGGGTGACGTGAGAGAACTTGGGAAGGTTGAACACCAGACGGGCTGCGGCGTTCTGGATGAGTTGTAGGGGTTTAATGGCACAGGCAGGGAGCCCAGCCAACAGCGAGTTGCAGTAATCCAGACGGGAGATGACAAGTGCCTGGATTAGGACCTGCGCCGCTTCCTGTGTGAGGCAGGGTCGTACTCTGCGGATGTTGTAGAGCATGAACCTACAGGAACGGGCCACCGCCTTGATGTTATTTGAGAACGACAGGGTGTTGTCCAGGATCACGCCAAGGTTCTTAGCGCTCTGGGACGAGGACACAATGGAGTTGTCAACCGTGATGGCGAGATCATGGAACGGGCAGTCCTTCCCGGGAGGAAGAGCAGCTCCGTCTTGCCGAGGTTCAGCTTGAGGTGATGATCCGTCATCCACACTGATATGTCTGCCAGACATGCAGAGATGCGATTCGCCACCTGGTCGTCAGAAGGGGGAAAGGAGAAGATTAATTGTGTGTCGTCTGCATAGCAATGATAGGAGAGACCATGTGAGGTTATGACAGAGCCAAGTGACTTGGTGTATAGCGAGAATAGGAGAGGGCCTAGAACAGAGCCCTGGGGGACACCAGTGGTGAGAGCACGTGGTGAGGAGATGGATTCTCGCCACGCCACCTGGTAGGAGCGACCTGTCAGGTAGGACGCAATCCAAGCGTGGGCCGCGCCGGAGATGCCCAACTCGGAGAGGGTGGAGAGGAGGATCTGATGGTTCACAGTATCGAAGGCAGCCGATAGGTCTAGAAGGGTGAGAGCAGAGGAGAGAGAGTTAGCTTTAGCAGTGCGGAGTGCCTCCGTGATACAGAGAAGAGCAGTCTCAGTTGAATGACTAGTCTTGAAACCTGACTGATTTGGATCAAGAAGGTCATTCTGAGAGAGATAGCGGGAGAGCTGGCCAAGGACGGCACGTTCAAGAGTTTTGGAGAGAAAAGAAAGAAGGGATACTGGTCTGTAGTTGTTGACATCGGAGGGATCGAGTGTAGGTTTTTTCAGAAGGGGTGCAACTCTCGCTCTCTTGAAGACGGGAGGGACGTAGCCAGCGGTCAGGGATGAGTTGATGAGCGAGGTGAGGTACGGGAGAAGGTCACCGGAGATGGTCTGGAGAAGAGAGGAGGGGATAGGGTCAAGCGGGCAGGTTGTTGGGCGGCCGGCCGTCACAAGACGCGAGATGTCATCTGGAGAGAGAGGGGAGAAAGAGGTCAGAGCACAGGGTAGGGCAGTGTGAGCAGAACCAGCGGTGTCGTTTGACTTAGCAAACGAGGATCGGATGTCGTCGACCTTCTTTTCAAAATGGTTGACGAAGTCATCTGCAGAGAGGGAGGAGGGGGAGGGGGAGGAGGATTCAAGAGGGAGGAGAAGGTGGCAAAGAGCTTCCTAGGGTTAGAGGCAGATGCTTGGAATTTAGCGTGGTAGAAAGTGGCTTTAGCAGCAGAGACAGAGGAGGAAAATGTAGAGAGGAGGGAGTGAAAGGATGCCAGGTCCGCAGGGAGGCGAGTTTTCCTCCATTTCCGCTCGGCTGCCCGGAGCCCTGTTCTGTGAGCTCGCAAAGAGTCGTCGAGCCACGGAGCGGGAGGGGAGGACCGAGCCGGCCTGGAGGATAGGGGACATAGAGAGTCAAAGGATGCAGAAAGGGAGGAGAGGAGGGTTGAGGAGGCAGAATCAGGAGATAGGTTGGAGAAGGTTTGAGCAGAGGGAAGAGATGATAGGATGGAAGAGGAGAGAGTAGCGGGGGAGAGAGAGCGAAGGTTGGGACGGCGCGATACCATCCGAGTAGGGGCAGTGTGGGAAGTGTTGGATGAGAGCGAGAGGGAAAAGGATACAAGGTAGTGGTCAGAGACTTGGAGGGGAGTTGCAATGAGGTTAGTGGAGGAACAGCATCTAGTAAAGATGAGGTCGAGCGTATTGCCTGCCTTGTGAGTAGGGGGGGAAGGTGAGAGGGTGAGGTCAAAAGAGGAGAGGAATGGAAAGAAGGAGGCAGAGAGGAATGAGTCAAAGGTAGACGTGGGGAGGTTAAAGTCGCCCAGAACTGTGAGAGGTGAGCCGTCCTCAGGAAAGGAGCTTATCAAGGCATCAAGCTCATTGATGAACTCTCCGAGGGAACCTGGAGGGCGATAAATGATAAGGATGTTAAGCTTGAAAGGGCTGGTAACTGTGACAGCATGGAATTCAAAGGAGGCGATAGACAGATGGGTAAGGGGAGAAAGAGAGAATGACCACTTGGGAGAGATGAGGATCCCGGTGCCACCACCCCGCTGACCAGAAGCTCTCGGGGTGTGCGAGAGCACGTGGGCGGACGAAGAGAGAGCAGTAGGAGTAGTGGTGTTGTCTGTGGTGATCCATGTTTCCGTCAGAGCCAAGAAGTCGAGGGACTGGAGGAGGCATAGGCTGAGATGAACTCTGCCTTGTTGGCCGCAGATCGGCAGTTCCAGAGGCTACCGGAGACCTGGAACTCCACGTGGGTCGTGCGCTGGGACCACCAGATTAGGGTGGCCGCGGCCATGCGGTGTGGAGCGTTTGTATGGTCTGTGCAGAGAGGAGAGAACAGGGATAGACAGACACATATTTGACAGGCTAGAGAAGAGGCTACGCTAATGCAGAGGAGATTGGAATGACAAGTGGACTACACGTCTCGAATGTTCAGAAAGTTAAGCTTACGTAGCAAGAATCTAATTGACTAAAATGATTAAAATGATACAGTACTGCTGAGGTAGGCTAGCTGCGTTGTTGACACTACCCTAATCAAGTCGTTCCGTTGAGTGTGAAGTTTCTACAATGCTGCTTTTCGGGGCAAGCTGGCTAGCTAGCAGTGTTGGTTACGTTACGTTGCGTTAGGAGAACGACAATAGCTGGCTAGCTAACCTAGAAAATCGCTCTAGACTACACAATTATCTTTGAAACAAAGACGGCTATGTAGCTAGCTATGTAGCTAGCTACGATCAAACAAATCACACCGTTGGGACTGTAATGAAATGAAATGAAAATATGATACTACCTGTGGAGCGAAGCGGAATGCGACCGGAATGCGAAAGTTCTATTCAGTAGACGTTGGCTAGCTATTGGCTAGCTAGGAGTGTCTCCTACGTTAAGGACGACAAAATAGCTGGCTAGCTAACCTCGGTAAATTAAGATAATCACTCTAAGACTACACACTCTAACTACACAATTATCTTGGATACGAAGACAGCAAAGACAACTATGTAGCTAGCTAACACTACACTAATCAAGTCGTTCAGTTGAGTCTGATAGTTACTACAGTGCTACGGTAGACGGTGAACGCGTTGGGCAGATAGGAGATGACGAAATACGATAATTACGCAATTATCTTTGATACAACGACGACTAATACAGTAGAGACGATAGATAAAAGGCGATAGAGAGTAGGATGGAGAGATGTGGCTCTTCTATCTATCTGTTCTGCCTGGCCATGTATTTGATCTCTGTGTGAGACCCTGCCTTGATGTCAACTCTCATTATGTGGAATGGTAATGTCGCTTCTACCATACCGTGTGTGTATGTCTGCATGTGCACAAACCAGTCTTGATGTCAGCTTGCATTAGGTTAAGTAATTATGGCTCTTCTTCGTTAGTGCACGGCCTGAGCCGAACATACTTATTCATGAGCAGCCATGTGTTTGAGCTACATAAGCCTTCATAGCCACTACGTAGGACATCATTGTGAACGACCTCAAAATCACATGAGCCTCAGGCTTACTTAATATTTCTACTCTGAAGGACAAAACGAGGACACAAAAACGGGTGAACAACAGAGCACACTCCCCCAGTGCACCGGCCATTTCCCTAATCCCCCTGCAATAAAAAAAATAATCCTAAACTAGTGGGAGGTCTCTCATTTAATTAGACGGGCCATTCACTGGCATCCTCTGCCACGGGTCCAGCCGCTCGTCACCCTGGGTAACTGAGCTGGGATTACAGCCTGGCAGAGGGCATTATGGGATACACTGGCACGGAGAACACTGCAATGCTCACCACAGGGCTGTTCTCAATTCACCTCAGTGCGTGTGTGTCAAAGTGAGTGATAAAGTTGACAACACTTTGTGTGTTTGAGTGTTTCTGGGTGTGTTATGTGTGTGAAAGAGGTTTTGTGTGATGGTTGGTACTTACATTTGTATTTCTCCTCCAGATGGCCCTTGGAGAGCGAGAGCAATCCTATCTTCATGGACAGGACACGAATCTTCCCACTGCGTCCACTACAGAGTGAGGGAACACACATACACAAGAAGTAAAATAAAATAAATACAAATTCTACAAGGGGCGTGTGTGTGTTTAATACATGGAAATAATGTGTGTGTCGACGTACGTGTCATAGACATTTAGCAGCCAGTTGAGACACATGTCGACACAAAGCGGAACATTGACGAGGTCCTTGTGCTGCTGCTCCAGCCCGTCATAAATGGATGTCAGACAGTTGATCACATCAGGCACTGTCAGCAGCTGGGCATTCTGGGTAAGCTTGTGTTGTTCAAAGGTGCTCTGGGCCACCTTCAGGTCCAAGAGGTCCACTGGATGGAGGGAGGGATTTCCCAAAGTTGTTTACTAAGACCACTCAATTACAACTAAAGGGCATTAGAAAATGGTGAAGAACAGTGGGAACTGCCACTGCAAATTACAGATGGCTGGAATGTCACAACAAGGCCGTAGACAGGATATGAGGTGGCTGTAGACATTGGTGTGACACCAGGGTGGCAGGCCAACCAATTTATGTTACAGCTACTGCAGCCCACGGCTCAGAGTTAATCTAATTAGCCATTTAACATTTTACGACTAGGGGGCAGTATTTACATTTTTGGATAAAAAACGTTCCCGTTTTAAGATATTGTCTGTGAGTGCAACAGAACTGATGTTACAGGCGAAACCCAGATAAAAATCCAATCAGGAAGTGCCGCATTTTTTGAAACCGCTTCATGCCAATGACTCCTTATATGGCTGTGAATGTGCTACGAATGAGGTTACGCTTTCTACGTATTCCCCAAGGTGTCTACAGCATTCTGACGTCTTTTTACGCATTTATGTTGAAGAATAGCCGTAAGGAACCACATTGAGAAAGTGGTCACATGATGGCTCCCGCAGAAAATCTTGCTTAAAGTACTGAGGTAGACATTTTTCCAATCGCTTCTTATGAGAAACCAATTGTCCCGACGGATATATTATCGAATAGATATGTGAAAAACACCTTGAGGATTGATTCTAAACAACGTTTGCCATGTTTCTGTCGATATTATGGAGCTAATTTGGAAAAAGTTTGGCATTGTAGTGACCGCATTTTCCGGTTGATTTCTCAGCGGAATATTGGTGTCTGAGTGTGTGGGAGACACACACACAAATACACATGTCTCACAGTGGGGGTCCATGGAGGAAAAACAAAACACCTGCTACCGGGAAGGGGTTTGAGGAAAATATACCAACTCGTTCCCTCTCTCGCTCATCCCCTCTCTCTTACTCTCCTTCCCTTCTTTTCTCACTCACTGTACGTTTCAGAGCTCACATTAAGCCAGAGTAATAACTAATAAATACAGATCCTGTGTCTATGCTTCAGGCTTCGACTTGTAATCTAATGGGTGAAATTGAATCGGAACGCCTCTGGTCCAAATCAATCAGTTGTACTAGGAGATCTCATCTCATCATCACAAGCAAATAGAGGCAAAGTATTATAATGCAATATTAGATGAACCCAAAGCGCCTGAATCATCTAAAATCATTAACAGACACACTGCTCCATGCATAGAACAACAAGACGCTGAACACACACCCACACTCTGACACCTACTCTCAGCACGACAAGCACCTACCCATCCTCACCCACCCACAGCATGACAGAAAGCAGACAGCGAAATAGGAAAGTAAAGCCGTGAAGTTTGGGGTATTAGTTGGAGCGCTCTGAATAACATAAACACCTGGGTAATTATGGTAGAGAGCCTGGCTCAGTCCCATCAGCAAGGTACAGACAGTACCCAGAGGAACAGATGATCATATCTCTGCACTGCCACACACCAACAGGGAACAACTAACACAATGATAGCTATAGCCAGCTGGTTATTGTAGAAGACAATATGATCCCTTCAAGAATGAATCAAACAAGGGCACAGGTGGATTCTCAGCTAAACAAAATGATGTACACACACACAGGCACACACAAACTCAATCACATACCTACGCACACACCTGCAAAGTGGGATGGACATACTTCAAAATTAGCCCCTCCATGTCAGACTAGAGCCAAACGGTTTGGCAGTAGATCAGGTCATTAAGGCATCTGATGCCTTGCACCTGGACTATGATGTGAATAGGTGAGGAGGGAGAAGATTCTGATGGCACATGAATCTCTACAGCCTGAGGACATTTAGCTGAGGTGTGTGTAAGTGTATAGAAAAGGACACTTACAGCATAGTGCTTTCTGTAGCCTGCGGATTTTCATGGCTGTTCTGTAAGCGGAAAATCTCACGTTGTTTAGGTCGGCTAAAAAAGAGAGAGAGAAAGATAGAAAGAGAGAAACCAGAGGGAAGAAATACATCATACAGAATGTATAATAGCGATCTGACACATGGGCATAAAATAACTGGAAAGGCGGGGAGACATGAAATAATTATGTCAAACTGAAAACCTGTTGAAAAAATGTGCTGTAGTGTAATTTATATGTGGTCACACAGGGATGGCTGGAAATGAATGGTAATTGGGTTAGTGAGTCCTCTCTTGGAGGAGTGGAGTCCTATTTGTTGAGTGTTGGCCCTCAGGAAATGTTCCCAGAGTTTCACAGCTTATTACCTATCCATCTGCTCATTAAAGAACAGTCACACTCGCCACCGCAATGGCATGACTACATGAATTTGGATGTTACAGTCAGTGTGAGTGGGAGAATGTGAGTGTGTGTGCATGTGTGTATGTGTGAGAGAGAGGGTGAGTGAGAGAGGGAGAAAGAAAAGGTGAGAGAGAGAACTTTGGAGCTACTCCATGGTGTAAAATGTGTGTGAGGTGAAAGTGATTTTTTGGTGATTATTTATATATTCATTTATTTCACCTTTATTTAACCAGGTAGGCCAGTTGAGAACAAGTTCTCATTTACAACTGCGACCTGGCCAAGATAAAGCAAAGCAGTGCGACAAAAACAACGACACAGAGTTACACATGGGATAAACACACGTAGTCAATAACACAATAGAAAAAGCTACGTACAGTGTGTGCAAATGTAGTAAGGTTAGGGAGGTAAGGCAATAAATAGGCCATAAAGGTGAAATAATTACTATTTAGCATTAACACTGGAGTGAAAGATGTGCAGATGATGATGTGCAAGTAGAGATACTGGGGTGCAAAAGAGCAAAAAAATAAACATGAGCATGAGGTTGTTGGGTGTGCTACTTACAGATGGGCTGTGTACAGGTACAGTGATAGGTAAGCTGCTCTGTCAGCTGATGCTTAAAGTTAGTGAGGGAGATCTAAGTCTCCAGCTTCAGGGATTTTTTGCAATTCATTCCAATCATTGGCAACAGAGAACTGAAGGGAAATGCGGGGGTGACCAGTGAAATATACCTGCTGGAGCGTGTGCTACGGGTGAGTGTTGCTATGGTGACCAGTGAATGGTGATCAGTGAGCTGAGATAAGGTGAGGATTTACCTAGCAAAGACTTATAGATGACCTGGAGCTAGTGGGGTTGGTGACGAATATTTAGCGAGGGCCAGCCAACGAGAGCATACAGGTCACAGTGGTGTGTAGTATATGGGGCTTTGGTGACAAACCGGATGGCACTACATACCGTTTGCTGAGTAGAGTGTTGGAGGCTATTTTGTAAATGACATTGCCGAAGTCAAGGATCAGTAGGATAGTCAGTTTTACGAGGGTACGATTGGCAGCATGAGTGAAGGACGCATTGTTGCGAAATAGGAAGCCGATTCTAGATTTAATTTAGGATTGGAGATGCTTAATGTGAGTCTGGAAGGAGAGTTTACAGTCTAACCAGACACCTAGGTATTTGTAGATGTCCACATATTCTAAGTCAGAACCGTTCAGAGTAGTGATGCTGAATGGGCGGGCAGGTGTGGGCAGCAATTGATTGAAGAGCTTGCACTTAGTTTTAATAGCATTTAAAGAGCAGTTGGAGGCCGCGGAAGGAGTGTCGTCTGGCATTGAAGCTCGTTTGGAGGTTTGTTAACACAGTGTCCAAGGAAGGGCCAGATGTATACAGAATGGTGTTGTCTGTGTAGAGGTGGATCAGAGATTCACCAGCAGCAAGAGCGACATCATTGATATATACAGAGGAAAGAGTCGGCCCATGGAGTCACACCCATGGAGACTGCCAGAGGTCCGGACAACAGGTCCTCCAATTTGACACACTGAACTCTATCTGAGAAGTAGTTGGTGAACAAGGCGAAGCATTCATTTGAGAAACCAAGGCTTTTGAGTCTGCCGATAAGAATGCGGTGACTGACAGAAGAGAGAAGGAGAGGGGAGAACAGTTAGTTTTCGTTTAGTCAAAACCCCTCGTGCTCTACAGTTCCCGGCACCCCAGTGCGCATGTGCATTTCCTATTAGGTGCAGTAACGTAACACTGCCGTAATGCATTACTGCTTAGTAACCGCACAGTAACTAATATAAACAGATGTAGATCCCAGATACTACACTCCTCCCCCATAGTGTTTAACTCCCAGAGAACAAGGTAAATATGTTAGGTAACTACTAACGCAATATCTGAACAATGAATTCTTAAACATTTTTCAACTACTGGGTTGAAGCAGACTTTTCAGAGCCCAGCACAAATCCAGGGGATTATTCTGCCCCGAAGATGGAGTTTGTGTCCTAATAACTAACCCAGGTAATGTCCTTTTTCTTTCCTTTTATCTAGGACATATTAAAATGTTTGTTTTACTGTCTGTTACCTCCTTAACCAGCTCAACTCACAGGTCAAGCTTTTGAGGTGCCCTTCGCTGTCGAATAGGATATCTCTGCTCCTCCTGGGCTTCCTGTGGTGGGCCAGGTTCGGGTGGAAGGTCAGGCTCTGTCTCTCCCGTACGTCCACAGTCAGGAGAATAGTCCTGGGGGTCGTTATTGTTCTTGTTCTCTCGGCATGTCTCTGCTGGGGCGTTGGACCGTAGCAGATGATCCACATGAACGTTGACCTGGCGATGACCAATTTGGACTTGGTAAGTCAAAGGTCCTCTGCGTTGCAAGATCACACCTGAGTTCCACAGGCCCTTAGGGTGTCTGAAATCACGTACCATAACCCTCTCTTCCTCTTTGAATTCTCTGGTCTGGTTTCAACAATGTCAGGCGGGTACGTGGTTGGCGTTTCAGAAACAGTTCAGCTGGTGTACATTCCGTGGTGTAGCAGCCCAGGACCATGGATGAAGAGGTGCAGCAGCAGGCTTGTTGCGAACAGCTTCACAAGGTGAGCAGTGGCCTACGTGCTGTTGAATGTCCTGATCCAGTCCAGGCCACCACAGATAACTAATTTGTGAGGTACCACCACCCTTGATCCCCACAGAACACACCCTTGATCAGTGGACAACTGGTCTTTCTTGTCGATGAATGGACGAAGGTTATCGTCATTTACGAAGGTTGGCCAACCGCCTAATGTTAAGTCCAAGACTTTGGAAAGCACTGGGTCTTTCCTTGTTTCCTCTGCTATGTCAGAAGCAGATATGGGCAGTTGATCAATGAGAGAGATCTGGAAGACTGCTCTATCATCTTCACTGTCAGAGTCCCTATTGCACGGTAGTCTCGATAGTGCATTGGCATTTGCGTGATCACTGGATCGTCTGTACTCAATCTCGTAGTCGTAGGCTAACAATATCAGAGCCCAACGTTGCATTCGAAGTGCAGCAAGGGTTGGTATAGCTGATTTTGGTCCAAGGATGGCCAACAGAGGCTTGTGATCTGTCAGCAGTTGGAACTTCCTTCCGTAGAGGTATTTGTGAAACTTCTTCACCCGGAATATTATGCTCAGGGCTTCCTTCTCAATTTGAGCATAATTTTTCTCACTTGGTGACAGAGTCCGTGATGCAAATGCAATAGGGTGTTCTTCACCTGACGGTAGAACATGTGAGATGACGGCTCCTACTCCGTATGGAGATGCATCACACGCGAGTCTCAGCTTCATCTCTGTGTTATAGTGGGCAAGCCACTTGCTCTTTAGCAGACGCTGTTTGCAAGTCTTGAATGCTTCTTCGCATTGTGGGGACCAATTCCACTTTGTATCGGCCTGTAGCAATTGGTGAAGTGGATGCAACAATGTGTAATAGTTCAGGAGCCCCAAAAATGACCTCAGCTCTGAGATATTTGTGGGTGCTGGTGCGTTTACGATTGCTTCCACCTTGCTGTTGGTTGGGTGCAGGCCTTGTGCATCAATCTTGTATCCGAGATACTCCACTGAGTCCTGGAGGAACTCACACTTGCTGCGTTTCATTCTCACTCCGTATTTCTCCAGTCTTGACATCACTTTGTCCAGCACTACAAGGTGCTCTCCAATGGTTGGTGCTGACGCGAGGATGTCGTCCATGAAGCACACAACATGGTCTATACCGTTCAAGATCTGATCCATTGTTTGTTGGAATATCGCTGGAGCTGTCGAGATTCCATAGGCCAAGCGATTGAATCTGAATAGCCCCTTGTGTGTATTGATGGTCAGATACTGTTCTGACTCCGGATCCAATTTCAGTTGCTGATAAGCGAATGCCAGGTCCAGCTTACTGAAATCCTTCCCACCAGCTAGAGTGGCAAACAGATCTTCAGCGTTTGGTAGTGGATATTCCTCTGGTAGTATGCAGCGATTTACTGTGACCTTGTAGTCACCGCACATTCTGACGGTCTTGTCTTTCTTTGGGACTACAACAATCGGAGCGGCCCAGTCGCTCCTCGCTACTTTCGTGATTATGTTATTCTTCTGTAGGTGGTCCAGTTCCTTCTCTACTGCTTCCTTAAGAGCATAGGGAACCGGACGTGGTTTGTGAAAGATAGGCTTGGTTCCTTCTTGCACTCTGACTTTTGCTGTGAAGTCTTGTATTTCACCGTAGCCATCTTTGAAAAGTTATTTGTGCGTCTCCAGCATGTTAGTGAGTGTAGCCTGATTGACTGGTTTGTCATTTCTGAGACTGAAGATTTCTCCCCAGTTCAACTTGATCTTTTGTAGCCAGTTTCTGCCTGACAAGGCTGATTTTTCTCCTTTAACAATGACAAGCGGTAGCGTCCACTCCTTGCCCTCATACCGGACTGGTACCTGGATCTGCCCTAACACAGGAATAGTGTCACCAGTGTATGAAGAAAGGCGGATGGACGCGGGCTGAAGAGGGCAGTCTTTCAGTTTTTCTTTGTATAGTCTCTCTGGAACCAGAGATACAGACGCTCCGGTGTCCAGCTGCATTTTTACTGGTTTTCCCGCTAACTCCATGTTGAGATAGATTCCATCTTTTAGTTGCTGAGCTGTGTACACTGTGAACAGTTCCACTACTGTTTCAGCTGTACCTTCCTCTTCTTGTGCTGTGTCTGACACTTTGTGCGCTGTTGCTGTGCGTTTAGAGGCTTTACACACTCTCTGTAAATGTCCAACCTTTCCACACTTTTCATTTTGGAATCGACATTCACTGTGATGATGATTATCTCCCCCACATCTGTAGCAACTTGGCTTAAACCTTTGAGATGTGGGCTGCTTTGTTCTTGTGTAACCTTGAGGACGGGACTGAAAAAAGTGTGACTTTTGTGAGTTTTTTCACCATGTGCATCACTGACCTTGTGAACACCTTTCTGACGTTCTGCATGTCCCGATAGCTCAATAGTATCCCTGTGGGCAAGCTCGAGTCCAAGTGCTATATCACAGGCGTTCTTAAAGGTCAGGTCCTTCTCTGACAGGAGCTTTCTGTGATATGCTTCACCTGTGAGACCACATACAAACTTGTCTCGGAGAGCATCATCAAGAAATCGTGCAAACTCACATGTACTTGCCAGCCTTTTCAAAGCAAGGATGTAGTCAGCCACGGTTTCCCCTTGACTCTGGTGACGTTGGTAAAATCTGAAACGTTCTGCAATGAGAATTGGCTTAGGCTTGAAATACCTTGAAAGAGTTTCAGTCAGTTCTGCATAGTTCAACTCCACTGCTTTCATTGGTTCAATGAGACCTTTCAGCAATCCCATACTCAGTTGGACCCAAAACACTGAGAAATACGTCTGCTTTCTTTCCATCTTTGATTTCATTTGCAGCCAGCCAACGCTCAAAACGCTCCAAATAGGAATCAAAATCCTCTTTTGTAGCCTCAAACTCTGGTACTCGACCAATGGTTGCCATTTTCACAGTTAATTGTTCAGTTTCCTTATTCCTTGTATTCCTTAATTTTCATCTAATTCTTCACTTCAGAAGTTTCTGCAATTACTTCATTCACTGCACTCATTTGTAATAATGTACACACCGTGCTACGTTTTTTTACAATATTTCTCTTCTCTGGCCGGATCAATGAAAACGGCTACACAGTAATGTCTTTTATCTATGGCGGTTATGGTATCCTTTAGGACCTTGAGCGTGGCTGAGGTGCACCCATGACCAGCTCGGAATCTAGATTGCATAGTGGAGAAGGTATGCTGGGATTCCAAACAGTCGATGATCTGTTCGTTATCTTTGCTTTCGAAGACTTTAGAAAGGCAGGGCAGGGCAGGATGGATATAGGTATGTAACAGTTTGGGTCTAGAGTGTCTCCCCCTTTGAAGAGGGGGATGACCGTGGCAGCTTTCCAATCTTTAGGGATCTCAGATGATACGAAAGAGAGGTTGAACAAACTAGTAATAGGGGATGCAACAATTTTGGCAGATAATTTTAGAAAGAGTGGGTCCGGATTGTCTAGCCCAGCTGATTTGTAGGGATCTAGATTTTGCAGCACTTTCAAAACAGCAGCTATCTGAATTTGGGTGAAGGAGAAGCTGGGGGAGGTGGCGTGGGCAAGTTGCTGCGGCGGGTGCAGAGCTGTTGGAAGGGGTACAGGTAGCCAGGTGGAAAGCATGGCCAGCCGTAGTATATTGCTTATTGAAATTCTCAATTATCATAGATTTATCGGTGGTGATTGTGTCACCTAGCCTCAGTGCAGTGGGCAGCTGGGAGGAAGGTCTCTTGTTCTCCATGGACTTTACAGTATCCCAAAACATTTTGGAGTTACAGCTACAGGATGCACATTTCTGTTTGAAAAAGCTAGCCTTAGCTTTCCTAACTGACTATGTATATTGGTTTCTCATTTCCCTGAAAAGTTGCATGCGGGGGATATTCGATGCTAACACAGTACGCCACAGGATGTTTTTGTGCTGGTCAAGGGCAGTCAGGTCTGGAGTGAACCAAGGGCTATATCTGTTCTTAGTTCAACATTTTCTGAATGGGGTATGCTTATTTAAGATTGTTAGGGATACACTTTTAAAGAACAACCAGGCATCCTCTTCTGACGGGATGAGGTCAATATCCTTCCAGGATACAGGGGCCAGGTCGATTAGAAAGGCCTAATTGCTGAAGTGTTTTTGGAAGCGTTTGACAGTGGTGAGGGGTGGTCATTTGACCGCAGGCCCATTACGGAAGCAGGCAATGAGGCATTGATGGCTGAGATCCTGGTTGAAGACAGCAGAGGTGTATTTAGTGGGCAAGTTGGTCAGGATGATATCTATGAGGGTGCCCATGTTTACAGATATAGGGTTGTACCTGGTAGTTTTTGTCACGCCCTGGTCTTAGTATTTTGTGTTTTCTTTATTATTTGGTCAGGCCAGGGTGTGACATGGGTTTTTTATGTGGTGTGTTTTGTCTTGGGGTTTTTCGTAGGTATTGGGATTATGGCTTAGTGGGGTTTTCTAGCATAGTCTATGGCTGTCTGGAGTGGTTCTCAATCAGAGGCAGGTGTTTATCGTTGTCTCTGATTGGGAACCATATTTAGGCAGCCATATTCTTTGAGTGTTTCGTGGGTGATTGCTCCTGTCTCTGTGTTTGTTTGCACCAGATAGGCTGTATAGGTTTTCACGTTACGGTTGTTGTTTTTGTATTGTTTGTTTTTTCATCGTCATTAAACATGTATCAAGAATACCACGCTGCATTTTGGTCTGACTCTCTTTCACCGCAAGAAAACCTTAACAGTTTTCTTGATAATTTGTGTGAGATTGAGGGCATCTTGCTTAGATTGTAGGATGGCCGGGGTGCTAAACATATCCCAGTTTAGAACACCTAACAGTACGAACTCTGAAGATAGATGGGGGCAATCAATTCATGTATGGTGTCCAGGGCACAGTTGGGAGCTGAAGGGGGTGGGGGGTCTATAACAAGCGGCAAAAGTGAGAGACATTTCTGGAAAGGTGGATTTTTAAAAGTAGGAGCTCGAACTGTTTGGGCACAGACCTGAATAGTATGACAGAACTCTGCAGGCTATCTCTGCAGTAGATTGCAACTCCGAACTCTTTGGCAGTTCTATCTTGATGGAACATGTTGTAGTTGGGGATAGAAATCTCTGAATTTTTTGTGGCCTTCCTAAGCTAGGATTCAGACATGGCAAGGACATAAGGATTGGCAGAGCGTGCTAAAGCAGTGAATAAAATAAATTTTGGGAGGAGGCTTCTGATGTTAACATGCATGAATGAAACCAAGGCTTTTACGGTTACAGAAGTCAACAAATGAGAGCGCCTGGGGAATAGGTGTGATGCTGGGGGCTACAGGACCTGGGTTAACCTCTACCTCACCAGGGGAACAGAGGAGGAATAGGAAAGGGTACGGCTAAAGGCTATAAGAATTGGTCGCCTAGTGCAGAGAATAAAAGGGGCAGATTTATGGGTGTGGTAGAATAGATTCAGTGCATAATGTAGAGACAAGAGTATGGTAGGAAGTGAGTACAGTGATGGTAAACCTAGGCAATGAGTAACGATGAGAGAGCTTGCATCTCTGGAGACACCACCTAAGCCAGGTGAGGTCTCCCCATGTGTGGGGTGTGTGACAAAATAGCTATCTCAGGCATGTTGAGCTGGTCTAGTGGGTCTACAGTGAAAGAAAACAATTACTGACCGAAACAGCAGAAGACAAGGCATATTGACATTAGAGAGAGGCATGTGTAGCCGGGTGATCATATGGTCCAATAAACAGCAATTGGTGAGTCCGGAAGCTGTTCGGTAGTCGCTACTATGCTAGGCAAGCAGGAGGCACGGTGTTCAGAAAGCTAGCGGGCCGGGGCTAGCAGATGGGTCTTTGGTGACATCGCAACGGAAATACCTGTTGAAACCTAATCGGACGATTACGTCTGCAGACCAGTCGTGATGGTTCGGCGGGGCTCCGTGTAGGCAATAAAGGGTCCAGGCCCTTTGGCAAAAGAGGTATTGTAGCCCACAAATTAGCGGGTATACCTCTTTTGTTAGCCGAGAGATGGGTCTAGCTTGAGGCTTGCTCAAGACTACCTGGTGCTTGCTTTGGGACAGAGGCGTTAGTCAGCGGTACCCACTCTGTTGCAGCTAGCTTGCTGCGATGATCCGGTGTAATGGCCCAGATCTTGCGGCAGGAATTTGGTGATGTGGTGGAGAAAAGCTGTCCGATATTCTCTGGGTTGATATCGCGCTGTGCAGACTGGCAGGTATTGAAGCTAAAGCTGACTGGTGTCCGATCTAAAGGGGAAGACCGCTAGCCATGGCTAACAGTGACTACTAGCGATTAGCTAGTTAGCTGGCTAGCTTCTGATGGAGGTTCCAGTGGTAACGTATAAAAATAGCAGATCCGTACCACATTGGGTGAGGCAGGTGGCAGGAAAGTATATTTAGATCGTAGGTTGATATATTAAGATTAAAATATATACGAAAAAAATGAGACTGGACAAGACAAACCCACGTCCGACTGCTACGCTATCTTGGATTGAAAGTTTTTGAGTGGAGTAAAGTCTGTGTGTGCGCATGCATGTCTGGTTGTGTAGGTGTTCCATACCAAGCGATTGGTAGAGCTCTGTCATCTTTGGATGGTCCCAGCAGGTAGTCTGAGTCTGGTGGCTGGAAAACAACAGGGGATAACGATAAGGCTTTTGTCACACACACACACACACACACACACACACATAAATTGCTCTGTGCAATCACTGTCTAGACTGCCTTCTCTACCTGTTGTCTCATCGGCTTAAAGATGGAGGCCCATGTACACAAATCAGAAACGCGGATTTGATTGTGATTACCAAAGCATACAAATTATCCAGGACGCCTTCAGAGTGATGCACAAGGAGACACAGACAATCACACCCCTCTCACACACCCCTCTCATCTCCACATGCCCCCTCTCAATATGGTATGGTAAATCAACAAAAATAAACAACATTTGAACTAAAAACGCAAACAAAAAAACAAAAAAACAGATCTGATCAAGGAGAGAGAGTCGTGTTGAGTCTAGTACTCCAGACGACAACATTGATAAGCAGGAGTGGGGTTTGTGTCAGTCTGTCTGCTGCACTGCTTCATGTGATCAGAGAACTGATAAAAATTGGAGGTATTCCGCTTCGGAAAAAAAAACCTGCCTGTACCCACACTGGTATCAAGGGACTGTAATGATTTAACGTTTTAAAAAGAAGTCGTGGGTTTAAAATTAGATGTCTATTCTGTTGTGAACGCCAGTGTCTCTGTGATTAGGTTGTTGTGGATGAGACTGTCTCCACAGAGAGAGAGACAGAGAGAGTTGGAAAGAGAGAGAGCGAGAGTGAGAGAGAGAGAGAGAGTGAGAAAAGACAGGGTAGCTAGTGAAGTGCTGACAGTAGAACACAGGGGAGACTGACTACAGAAGCCGTCAGCAGGTGTTCATCCCTATTCATCATGCTCTGAAATGGCTGACACTTTCACACCTTCCTCCACACACACACACATCTTGCATTGCAAATATCACTGGAGCACCGCTCAGAGTGTCTTTTTTTAGCTGTCCTACACTAGTCAGGGCCTGATTCAATCACGGTCGATTGGATATTATTGTGTCCCAGTGAGAAACTAGTGGTAACTAGTGACAATTTAAGAATCTCTCGGATTTGAAGAACAACACAGAGATGCATCTTCTTAAATAAGCAGTTAAGGTTGGCTGTTCTGAAGCTACTGCCTGAATCGACCAAAGAGGCTTGGAAGTGCCATATAGAATGCAACATTCATTATCAAACTCGGTTAGAGATTTAGTCTTTTCCATGTGTGCACCAATGTTTCCGAGTCAATTATATTCTACTTGTAATGCGTATTGGAATGTAATTGTTGTGTAATATCTGGTGCCAACATGGAAGATATAACAGCTTTGGGTAATGAGCTCAGACAGGAACTCAGAGATCAGCACCACCGGTGTTGATGTGTTGAAGGTACCGAACTGTCTCATCGGTGCCAAACAAGACCTGCAACCAGAGGAGAAAATGGCAGATGTTTTATGTGCCCACAGCCGATTATGTTATTTTGCTCGCTTATTTGCTGTGTTTCTAACTTATTATTTTAAAATAACTTCTAGACATCAGGACTGTGATTACTCACCACGGACTAGCCGAATCCTCTTTTTCCTTTCACGACTCTGACGAGCCCGACGCGAAGGATTCGCTGCCTTCTGATACGGCTGCCTTCTGAGGCGGGAAAAGAGGGGCCGAAGGTTCGACTGCCTTCTGAGAATTCGCAGGTAATCAAATAAACCCCCACTCCCCTCCATTCTGCTAGCGAAAGTGCAATCTTTGGACCATAAAATAGACCAGTTTCGCGGAAGATTAAACTACCAACGGGACATTAAAAACTGTAACATATTATGCTTCACGGAGTCATGGCTGAACGATGACAACATCAACATACAGCTGGCTGGTTATACGATGTACCGGCAGGATAGAAGAGCAGCGTCTGGTAAAGACAAGGGGCGGCAGTCTATGTATTTTTATAAACAGCAGCTGGTGCACGATATCTAAGGAAGTACCGAGCTATTGCTCACCTGTGTTAGAGTTTCTCATGATAAGCTGTAGACCATAGTACATACCGAGAGAGTATTCCGCCATAAGCAAAAAAGAAAGAGCACACCAAGAGGCGGCACTCCTAGTAGCCGGGGACGTTAATGCAGGGACACTTAAATCTGTTTTACCAAATTTCTATCAGCATGTTAAATGTGCAACCAGAGGAAAAAGTACTCTGGACCACCCATACTCCCCACACAGAGACACATACAAAGCTCTCCCTCACCCTCCATTTGGCAAGTCTGACCATTTTTCTATTTTCCTGATTCCTGTTTTCAAGCAAAAATGAAAGCAGGAAGCACCATTGTCTAGATCAATAAAAACAGTGGTCAGATGAAGCAGATGCGAAGCCACAGGATTGTTTTGCTAGCACAGAATGGAATATTTTCCGGGATTCTTCCGATGGCATTGAGGAGAACACCACATCAGTTGTTGGCTTCATCAATAAGTGCATCGAAGACGTCGTCCCAACAGTGACCATGCGTACATACCTCAAAGAGAAGCCATGGATTACAGGCAGCAGGCTAGAGCTGCCAAAAGGCTAGAGCTACCACTTTCAAGGAGCTGGACTCTAACCCAGAAGCTTATAGGAAATCTCGCTATGCCTTCTGACGAACCATCGAACAGGCAAAGCATCAATACAGGACGAAGATCGATTTGTAATACACCGGCTCTGACACTCGTCGGATGTGGCAGGACTTGCAAACCAGACTATAAAGGGAAGCACAGTTGAGAGCTGTGATCACGCTCAGTGTGATCACGCTCTCCGCAGCCGATGTGAGTAAGACCTTTAAACAGGTCAATATTCACAAGGCCACAGGGCCAGATGGATTACCTGGACATGTACTGCGAGCATGCGCTGACCAACTGGCAAGTGCCTTTTCTGACATTTTCAACTTCTCCCTGTCCGAGTCTGTAATACCAACATGTTTTAAGCAGACCACCATAGTCCCTGTGTCCAAGAACACTAAGGTAACCTGCCTAAAAATCTACCGACCCATAGCACTCACGTCTGTAGCCCTGAAGTGCCTTGAAAGACTGGTCATAGCTCACATCAACACCATCATCCCAAAAACCCTAGACCCACTCCAATTTGTATACTGCCCCAAAAGATCCACAGATAATGCAATATCCATTGCACTCCACACTGCCCTTTCCCAACTGGACAAAAAGAACACCTATGTGAGAATGCTATTCATTGACTACAGCTCAGCGTTCAAGACTATTGTGCCCTCAAAGCTCATCAATAAGCTAAGTAACCTGGGACTAAACACCTCTATCTGCAACCTGAAACTGCAATCGGGCCAACCCCAGGTGGTAAGGGTAGGTAACAAGATTGTAGTGTCTTAACACTTAGTACTTATTTATGTAATAAGAAAGACTCGGAATACAAGCAATTGAACTGGAGCTTCACATTTACTCAAACTAGTTAGTACCAGAATAACATAGAACAATACTGCGCATGACCAAGGGTGCTCCATCCTTAAAGGGGACATCAGTAATTAACAGAACATAACATTCCTTCTCTTATACAATCAGAGTTACTTTTACCAAACCACAACTGAAACATTTCCCAGAACTTCTTGTAGTTATTTTGCATCTTTTAATTTGAACTTGAACAGTTCGTTTTTGTTTGTTTGTTTATAAGTCTAGTCTGTCTGGTGGACGGTGCCTTCGTTTTGGGTAGCGCCTCGGATTGTCTGGAGGCTCCTGAACATCCTCAGTGTGTGCTTGTTCCATTATAGCGTCTGCTATAGCAGCACCTTCATCAACACGTTCCCTTCTTTCAGCCTGGGGTCTCTCTACTGCCCCACCGTCCTCTACAGTTCCCTGTGTGTCACTCTCAGGAGCTCTCTGTGCCTGTTCTCTCTCGATTGTTGTGCTGTTTTCCGTGGAATGCATTTGGTTAATGTGACGCCGCCACATTATGTCTGGGCTCACTTGAACCTGGTAAGTTCTGGGTCCCGTTTGTGTGTGTACGGTCCCTCTTGTCCATTTCCCTCCTCTTCTGTAGTCTCGCACCATCACTTCCTGTCCTGTTTGGAGATGGCGCTCCCGGCCACCGGAGAGCATCTTGGCTTGTTTGTTCAGCACTTCATTACGCCTGTTTGGCTTCATGATGTCCAGCTGTGTGCGGAGAGGCCTCCCGAACATCAGTGCGGCTGGGCTTTCATTTGTCGTGGCATGTGGGGTGTTTCGGTAGGAGGCCAGGAACTTGGCCAGTTTTGTTTGCAAAGTCCCTTCGTCTCGTTTTGCTGCACGGAGTCCTTGCTTTAGGTTTGCACAAAGCGTTCTGCCATCCCATTGGTGGCAGGGTGGTACGGAGCTGAGGTTGAGTGTTTGATTCCATTTACTGACATGAATCTTGTAAACTCGTCACTTACAAAAGCTTGCGCGTTGTCACTTACCAGCTGCAGTGGCAAACCGAAGCGTGCAAACGTTGTTCTGAGACACTCTATCGTCTGAGCTGAGGTGGAGGAGTCAGTGCAAAACACCTCTGGCCATTTGGAATGGGCATCAACTATAACCAGAAACATGTGCTTTTCAAAGGGACCAGCGTAGTCCACATGAATTCTCTGCCATGGCTCTGCGGGCCATTCCCATGGGTGGACTGGGACAGGAGCAGGCATGTGAAGGGTTTCCAAACATCCACTACAGTTCTTTGCCATATTTTCTATCTGTTGGTCCAGACCTGGCCACCAGAAGTGGCTCCTCAGAGCAGCTTCATTTTGACAATTCCAACATGACCTTCATGTAGTTGCTGCAAGACTAGATGTTGGCATTTCTGGGGTATCATGACTCTCATTCCCCACATCAAACAACGTTGTAATTTCGTTTCTCCGCTGGAAATACGGAGTCAGCTCCTTTCTGCCAGTAGCTGGCCATCCTGACCACTTTTGACAAGGTCACATCTTTCCTTGTCTCCTGTTTGATAACTGTGCTTGTGACTGGTAGTGCCTCAAGCTGAGCGGTATGGAACATGTCCACTGCATCCACCCTCCTTTGTCTTTCTCTTGTACACGGCAGTCTGGATAATCCATCTGCATTTGTGTGGAGGGATGACGGCTTAAACTCAATAACATACATATGACTGGCAAGGAACAGGGCATATCGCTGTAACCTGGCTGCTGTCATTGCCGGAATGCATTTCTTTGGACTGAAAATGGAAAGCAACGGCTGGTGATCTGTAACCAGTGTGAAACGCTTGCCATATAGGTATGCGTGGAATTTCTTGACGCCCCACACTAGTGCCAGTGCTTCTTTGTCGATTTGTGAGTAGTTTTTCTCTGCATCATTCAATGTTCGTGACGCGAATGCAACTGGCCTCTCTGACCCATCTTTCAGTGTGTGTGAAAGGACTGCCCCTAATCCATAAGGGGACGCATCACAAGCCAACTTCACTGGCATTTCAGGGTCGTAATGCATCAGGACCTGTTCAGATGTTATGAGCCGTTTTGCCTCCAGAAATGCATTTTCACACTGCTCTGTCCACCGCCATGTCCTATTCTTTTCCAGGAGCTGATTTAGAGGCTGGAGTACTGCTGAAAGGTTTGGGAGGAATCTTCTGTAGTAATTGATCAGTCCCGTGAAAGATCTCACTTCTGTGATATTTTGTGGTCGTGGTGCCTGTACCACTGCCTCGATTTTGTCCTGTGTTTTGTGCAATCCATTGCAGTCAATCTCATATCCACAGAAGACAATCTTGTCTTTGAAGAACTCACACTTCTTTAAGTTTGCCTGTAGACCATACTCTTTCAGTCTTTTCAGGACCTCTTCCAGGTTAGCCAGTCCTGTTATGATCATGTCATCCAGGATACACTGGGTTCCTGGGATTCCTTGCAAAATCTGGTCAATAGTTCGTTGCCAAATGGCTGGGGCTGATGCAATGCCAAAAACCAGGCGGTTATACCTGTATAGACCTTTGTGTGTGTTTATTGTCAGGTACTGTTTGGAACTCTCTTCAACGGTAGCTGCAGGTAAGCCTGTTTCAGATCGATTTTACTGAAGTGTTTCCCACCAGCTAGTGCAGCAAAGATGTCATCCAGACGTGGTAGGGGGTATTGGTCCACATGCAACATTGGATTCACAGTTACCTTGAAGTCCCCACACATTCTAACAGACCCGTCTTTCTTCACAATAGGAACTATGGGTGTGGCCCATTCGCTTCTGTCCACTTTCGTCAGATCCCTGTATCCTGCAAGCGATCGATTTCCGCTTCCACCTTTGGTCTCAGGGAGTATGGAACAGATCTGGCTTTGCAGAATTTTGGGGTTGCATCATCTCTTAGTACAAGTTTTGCTGTGAAGCCTTTTACTGTTCCCATCTGATCACTGAAAACTGTGTTGTATTTCTTCCGCAAGTGTTCCAGTGTTTGGTCTGTGCCTTTCTCTTTGACTGGAACGTGTGGAGCATTTTCAAGTCACACCAATTCAGCTTTATTTTTGAAAGCCATTCCCTGCCAAATAATGGGGGCCAGTTCCAGGCACAACATACAGCTGTAACTGCTGTGTTTGCCCTCCATAATGCACTCTGACTTGCAACGCCCCCATTGGACTCAATCTCTCTCCTGAGTATGTCTTCAGCAACACATTTGTGTTCTTCAGCTTGATAGCCTTAAAATGCTCATTGTAGACAGTAGTGGAAATTATAGACACTGCAGATCCTGTGTCCAGCTCCATTTTGAGGGGTTTGCCTTCGATATCTGGTGTCACCCATATTATGCTACTGCTGGGAGAAGTCACTGTGTTTAACTCCATTGTACCAATTAATCGTTCATCTGAATCACTGCCACTGTTCTCTGCTAGTGCATTCACAGACCCTTTAATTTTCTCAGTTTTCCTGTTGTGACTGAATTTTGCTTTGCATGCTCTTTGAATGTGCCCCTTCTACTGCATTTGTGACAAATTTCGTCTTTGAAACGGCAATCCTCTGCTCTGTGACCATCTCTGTCACACCTGTTGCATTTTTCGGCCACACGGGGCGCTGTCGACTGCGTGAAAACTTGTGCAGGGAAATTTGTGACAGGTCAGTACTTCTTTTACTTTGCAACTCAAATGCATCTTTAGTCGCGATTTCCATAGCCACAGCAATTTCAACAGCCTTTGCAAACGTGAGCTCTGATTCTGTGAGCAAACGTTTTTGAATGTGTTCATGTTTCAGTCCACAAACAAATCTATCCCTTAATGTGTCATTTAGGTTCTCTCCCAACTGGCAATGTTCCGACAGTTTCTTCAACACTGCTACATATGTACTAACCCCCTCCCCTCATTCTGATCTCTCTTGTGGAAACGAAAACGTTCCGCGATGAGGAGTGGTTTAGGTGATAGGTGATTTTGCAATATCTCCACAATCTCTGTGAATGTTTTATTTGAGGGCTTCAGAGGGGCAGTCAGATCTCTTAGCAAACTGTATGGTTTTGGGCCAATTAAACTCAACAACGCTGGTACTCTTTGTTATCAGCAATGTCGTTTGCAATGAAGTACTGTTCCAGTCGTTCAATGTAAGTTGCCCAGTTTTCTTGCGTGTCATCAAACACATCTATTTTCCCGATGCTAGCCATTCTCTTTACCTCCGGCTCCACAGGTCTTTGATCTGCCGCCTCGTTCTCGTCAGCTCTCCCCTCGTTTTCACTGCTTGCTAGCTGTTGTGCTACAGGGTCAAAATCTTCCTCTCTTCCTACGAACTCCATCTGTATTCGTGATGCACACTGCAGGTAATCATCCTCGTCGCCATTGTAGTGTCTTAACACTTAGTACTTATTTATGTAATAAGAAAGACTCGGAATACAAGCAATTGAACTGGAGCTTCACAAAGATGATTGTGGACTACAAGAAAAGGAGGACCGAGCACACCATTCTCTTCGATGGGGCTGAAGTGGAGTCGGTTGAGCGCTTCAAGTTCCTTGGTGTCCACATCACCAACAAACTAACATGGTCCAAGCACACCAAGCCAGTCGTGAAGAGGGCACGACAAAATCTATTCCCCCTCAGGAGACTGAAAAGACTTGACATGGGTCCTCAGTACATCACCGGGCCAAGCTTCCTGCTATCCAAGACCTCTATACCAGGCGGTGTCAGAGGAAGGCCCTAGTCATAGATTGTTCTCTCTGCTACCGCACGGCAAGCGTGCCGGAGCGCTAAGTCTAGGTCCAAGAGGCTTCTAAACAGCTTCTACCCCAAGCCATAAGACTCCTGAACATCTAGTCAAGTGGCTACCCAGACTATTTGCAGTGCCTCAAAGAACATTGACTCTGTATCGGTACCCCCCTTTATCGTCTCGCTACTGTTATTTCACTACTGCTCTTTAATTACTTTTATCTCTTATTCTTATCTGTATTTTTTTTAACTGCATTGTTGGTTAGGGGACTAATAACGTTTTATTTAATCTTACTTGAATACCCAAGTCCAAGTCCAGAACAGAGGCTGGGAAACACACAGTATTAAATAGAGCCATGACTACATGGAACTCTCTGCAACCCTAGGTAACTCAAACTAGCAATACAACCATATTCATGAACACATTACGGCACTACGGGACTGTGAAGAGAGACAGACATTTGTTTCTATTTCATTTTTGCATTGCAGTATGTCCTGATATGTGACACGTGGTTGTGATACGACTGTGATATGTGGTTGTCTCACTTGGCTATCTTGAGATGAATGTACTGGCTGTGGGTCGCTCTGGATGGGAGCATCTGCTAAATTGTAATGTAAATGTAGTGCTATGTATATTGTGTATTTTATTTGTTGTGTTTTGATTCCTGTTTGGACCCCAGGATGAGTAGCCGCTGCCTTGGCAGCAGCTAATCGGGGATACTAATACATACTATTATTACTGAATCTTTCCTCAGCAGGGAGTGAATGAGTGAGTGATATAGATAGCAGCACATTTCCCCCGAAAACATCCTTAAATGACATATCTGTGTGAAGAGTGAACATCATTACAACGGGCCTCTGGGATGGAATACTACCTAAAACCTAGGAAACTCTACATTTATGTAACCAAAAAGCTACAGGAAAGTGTTGTTTACAAGAGTGTGTGGCCAAGCTGCAGCAGAGTAGTGTGAATAGAATGACAGAGGTGAGTCTGCTATTCTGCTTCTTCCTGGCTCCAGGTTGCCTCGGATACTGGGTGCATAATTACAGTGTTTAGAATCCTCTGCATAATGACTACTTCCCCTGGAATTTCCTGTTTGGCTTGGCTACTTCATCCACATCACAGACAAGAGAGAAGATGAAGGATGCATAAATGTCATACCTCCCAAAAACATGCTAACCTCCCCTGTTATTGGTAATGATGAGAGGTTAGCATGTCTTGGGAGTATGATCTTTGTGCCTCCTTTAACTTTCTGATTCATTATTCACAATTCATTCAGGATTATCTGTAACCATGGTGGCATCCAGAGTCATGCAGAAGTGTTCAGAAACATATTATAATCTTACTTACAATAAAAGGGACTCCAAAATGACACTTATGATTTACCATTGAATTCTATTGGCCACAAAATAATCTGAAACACAACTAAAACTGCAAATATATCTAACAAGTGTATCTAACACTTTTCCTGCATCTTCTTGTGGTAGACTTATCTCCAACCAGAAGTACCTGCATTCTCCAATTGACATATTCCAAATACATTTTTCCTCTACTCCTACCCTCAAAATGTTATATATTTTTTCTCTCCTCTTCTCCTTTGCATTTAGAAAAATGCAAACCCATGCCACACATGTCCCGTAGAGTGTAATGTGAAGCTTAAGCTAGCTCTTATGTGGACAGAAGACAGCGGCAGTCCACTATTATACCCTGACAGTGTTCTGGACGTCTGAGCCCACTGAAATGCCAGAGGTCAGCTGGGGGTCAACTAGGATGGCAGAGTGTGTTGAGGTGTCCGTGTGTAACCGTTTGATTTGCTAGGTTGTCGCTTCTCCCGGGGAGGAGAGCGACGGGGTTACGGCGTGGTTTAAACAGCGGTCATTGTGCAATCAGGCCGACGAGAAGTTGGATGAGAGAGGTGGGGGGCAAGAGCCAAATTAATGTGCCAAAGCCTGATGTTGTGGTCACAGAAATATCACTACACTGTAAGTGACCTTACAATTAGCCCTGTGAAGGCTGTGGCAGAGTTTTGAATTCACTCAGAAGATATTTGACAGATGTTTAATCACAGATGACAACAGTGGCAATAACTGAGTGTTGCAGCTCCCGGTGGTGGCATTCATTTGAATGAGGTGAAAACCTTACAGCGTTTTGGATTTGAGGAAGGCTGTCAATAGGCTGATTTCTCGCCCTTTCTCCCCATCTTATAGGGTCACTCAGGATGAATGTGAGTGGGGCTCAGCTAAACCCGTGGTGAAGTTGTTGTGCTATGTAATACAGAGTCAAGAATGGTACATATGGTAAAAAGTGTGTGTGTGTGGGGGCAGGCAAAGGTTCAGTAGTCGGCCGCTTGAGGGCCAACATCTGTGATCACAGAGAGCTGTTGTTGATTCCATAGTTCTAAGCCCGTCCTCTCTTCCCAGCCTCTTGCTGCTTTCATCTCTGATGCTTTCCAGTGCAAAGCTCCAGGGCTAAACAAATTGCAGGTGTTCACAGGGATGCCTCCCTGTCTCACTCAGTATCTCTCACAACCTGTCTCTGTACCTCTACCTCCTTATCACCCCCTCTCCCTCTTTCATCCCCACTCCATCTCTCTCCGACTGTCATTTCCTATTAATCACTATTTTTCTCTTTCTACTCATATCCTTCTCTCTCAGTTTACTTATCTCTCAGTAGCCCTCATATCTCTATCCACTTTCTGTATCCACCTGTCTCTGTCTCTTTCTCTCTGCATGTGTCGGTCTGAAAGCCATCCTGAGTGGCTATCAGCACAAGCCTCTCCCTCCCTCTCTGCTTTTTTAATCGACCATGCTGCTAAGCCTGTGTGTGAATGTATTACAATGGGCACCTATCTTAAGCTGTGATACCGCTGCTATAGACCGACTGCAAAAGGGTCCATGAATACTTTGTCATTATCACAGGTATTATGCAAATCGGAAAGACCCCCCGGCAAAATGAATGAGCAACAATTGACATTGCACTGCGAATCACTTCAAATTCAATATTATGCTTGTGGAAACATTCAAGAATTGAATCCAACCCTTAAAGTTTAATACTTAATTGGTGAAACTGCCACGTCCGTTTGGGACGCTCTCCCCTGTTTCTCCTCTCATAAACAAAACAAAAACTATAACAAAGGTGCTGGGGGCGAACAGTGGCGCTGTTTCCCCAAATGAGGATTCGATCTTTAAAGGAAACTTCAGAGCATTAATAGAATCACGCACTCACAAGTCAAATGAGTTACCATACAATAAGCACAAATGATTCTTATAGCATGCAAAAGCAGCATGTTTTCAGTAAGTGTTACTCACTTGATGTAGTACGGAACCTTATTCTGAGAGAGCGCCCTCTGCCACGGGAGCTGCACAGAGGCTGTTGAGAAAAAGGAGGAAGATACACCACGTGAATATAAAAACATGCAATATTTGCAGCACAAACCTTTCGAGCCGCACGCACGCATGCTTTTTAGTCTTTCACAGCCGCACGCTTCTGCAAATATCCGCTAATGGTTCCGTAATGTAATTGGCTTGTTGTACAAATGCGATTCCCACTATGCATGAAATTTAAAAAATGATAGGTATAACTTTTGGTCAGTGGAAGTAAGTTAAGACGGCCGTATCTTGTAAAAATGTACTGCGTCATCTAAATAACCGGTTAATGTGTTCTAACGGCATGTTATTGTTAGACAACACAGATAAAGGGCAGAACAAAACTGAGAGAAGGAAAGTGGATGAATTATCTGAACTTCAAAGCCAAAACACAACCATCATGAAGTGCTTTGAGAGACGAGTCAAGAATCATATCACCTCCACCTTACCTGATACCCTAGACCCACTCCAATTTGCTTAACCGCCCCAACAGGTCCACAGACGACAATCACCATCACACTGCACACTGCCCTATCCCATCTGGACAAGAGGGATACCTATGTAAGAATGCTGTTCATTGACTACAGCAATGAACAGCTGTTCATTCATGAGGCTCGGAACCCTGGGTCTCGACCCCACCCTGTGCAACTGGGTCCTGGACTTTCTGACTGGCCGCCCCCGGGTGGTGAGGGTAGGAAACAACATCTCCACCACGCTGATCTTCAACACTAGGGCCCCACAAGGGTGCGTTCTCAGACCTCTCCTGTACTCCCTGGCCATAAACTCAATCATCAAGTTTGCAGATGACACTATAGTGGTAGGCTTGATTACCACCAACGACGAGACAGCCTACAGGGAGGAGGTGAGGGCCCTCGGAGTGTGGTGTCAGGAAAATAACCTGTCACTCAACGTCAACAAAACAAAGGAGATGATTGTGGACTTCAGGAAACAGCAGAGGGAGCATCCCCCCATCCACATCAACGGGACAGTAGTGGAGAAGTTGAAAAGTTTTAAGTTCCTCGCCGTACACATCACGGACAAACTGAAATGGTCCACCCACACAGACAGTGTGGTGAAGAAGGCGAACAGTGCCTCTTCAACCTCAGGAGGCTGAAGAAATTTGGCTTGTCACCTAAAACAAACTTTTACAGATGCACAATCGAGAGCATCCTGTCGGGCTGTATCACCGCCTGGTATGGCATCTACAGCATGGCTCTCCAGAGAGTAGTGCGGTCTGCACAGCGCATCACCGGGGGCAAACTACCTGCCCTCCAGGACACCTACAGAGCACGATGTAACAGGAAGCCATAAAGATCATCAAGGACAACAACCACCTGAGCCACTGCCTGTTCAACCCGCTATCATCCAGAAGGTGAGGTCAGCACAGGTGCATCAAAGCTGGGACTGAGAGACTGAAAAACATCTTCTATCTCAAGGCCATCAGACTGTTAACCTGTTGAATCTAGGGGTCATTGTTTTGGGGGGGATAACGTTCCCAAAGTAAACGGGCAATTTTTCAGGACCAGAAAATAGAATATGCATATAATTGACAGCTTAGGATAGAAAAACTCTAAAATGTTCAAAACTGTAACGATATTGTTTGTGAGTATAACATAACTGATATTGCAGGCAAAAGAATGAGAAATGAGAGTCCCTTCCTATGCTTCCCTATTGAGCAGTGTATGGGATATCAACGAGATTACTTTTTCTATGGCTTCCTTAATGTGTCTAGTATTACAAGACATAGTTTCAGGCTTTTATTTTGAAAAATGAGCGTGTACAACAACATTGTGTCAGTGTCCACCTGATGGCTCTTTGTGTATTTCTCGCGCAAAAGACAGAGGTAGCCATTTTTCCACCCGGTCTTACTGAAAAAATCTCTGTCCCGGTTGATATATTATCGAATAGATATTTAGATAACACCTTGAGGATTGATTTTAAACAACGTTTGCCATGTTTCTGTCAATATTATGGAGCTAATTTGGAATATTTTTTGGCTTTGTCGTGACCGCAATTTCCGGTCGTTTTCTCAGCCAAATGTGAAGAACTAACAGAGTTATTTTTGGCTACAAAAATAATTTTTCTGTAAAAAAGGAATATTTGCTATCTAACTGGGAGTCTCGTGAGTGAAAACATCCGAAGCTCATCAAAGGCAAACGATTTTATTTGTTTGTTTTTCTGGTTTTCGGGACCAGATTGCATGCTGCTAGCTAGGCATAATGCTATGCTAGGCTATCGATAAACTTACACAAATGCTTGTCTTGCTTTGGCTGTAAAGCATCTTTTCTAAATCTGAGATGACAGGGTGATTAACAAAAGGCTAAGCTGTGTTTGAATATATTTCACTTGTGATTTCAATTATCCCGGATCCGGGATGGGTAGATCCAAAATTAAACAGCCATCACTAACAGAGTGGCTGCTGCCAACATACAGACTCAAAACTCTTGCCACTTTAATATATTTAATAAACGGAATTAATAAAGGTATCACTAGTCACTTTAAATAACGCCACTTTAATAATGTCTACATATCCTACATACTCATCTCATATGTACTGTATAGGGGAGGTAATCAGGAAGGTGATGGAGTCCAGATGAGTAATCATGATGACGGGCAGGTGTGCGTAATGATGAATCCCAGGACTGCTGGTTAGTATACCAGCGATGTCGAATGCAGTACCCCCCCCCCCCTCCGGCCGCAGGACGACGCCGATCAGAGGGACGACCCCGAGGACGAGGAGCGGGTGGCGAAGGTGGAATTCACAGATGATGTTGGGATCCAGAATGTCCTCTACCGGAACCCAACACTGCTCCTCTTGGCCATACCCCTCCCAGTCCACCAGATACTGGAGCCGACCCTCACAACGTCGAGCATCCGGTAGGGATCTGATGGCATAGGCCGGACTCCCCTCGATATCCAGGGGGGTGGAGGGGTGTCATGGGGGAAAGCATTAGCTAGGGGACCAGGAACCACCAGCCTGAGAAGTGAGATTTTAAATGAAGGTGAGCTACATTTGTCACTCGGAACCTGTAATCTATGTGTCACTTTGTTGATCCTCCAGAGAACCTTGAACAGCCCCACAAACCCGCTGCTCAGTTTCTTGCAGGGCAGGCAGAGTGCGAGGAGGCCTGGCAGACAGCCAGACACGATCCCCAGGGTGGAACACAGGGGTCGCAATGCGGTGGCCTGCTCCTTTTGACAGTGGAGTCTCATGTGAGTGTCGCTCCCCATTTCTGCACGCCGGAATCACTCATCAACCGCAAGAGTGTTGGTCTTGGTCCATGGAGCCAGGGCTGGCTGAAAACCAAGAACACACTGGAAGGGGGTCAACCCAGTGGAGGAGTGACGTAGCAAATTCTGGGCATATTCTGCCCATGGAGGGAGAAGGAATCGAGCCCACTCTCCCTGCCGGGCCTGACAGTGACTCCTCAGGAACCTCCCCAGCTCCTGGTTCCTCCTCTCTACCTGTCTGTTGGACTGAGGCCGGTACCCGTAAGTGAGGCTGACCATGACCCGTGAGCTTCTCCATAAAGGCTCTCTGTCCTCCGGAAGGACATAATGCCGGAAGATCTGCTGGAATAGTGCCTCAGTGACCCGGAGAGCAGTAGGGAGACCAGAAAGAGGAATTAAACCACAGGATTTTGAAAATATATCCACAACAACCAAAATGGTGGTGAAACCGTCCGAGGGGGGAAGATCAGTAACAGAGTCAATAGATAGATTGGACCAGGAACGCTAAGGCACAGGAAGGGCTTTCTCTGCTGCAGTGTTCCAGGGGGATTTGGTTTGGGCAAGTATGGAACAGGAATGTAGGTAACATCTTGCGCCAAGGTGGGCCACCAGTATTTCTCAGATATGGATTGGATAGTGCGAGAAAAACCTGGATGTCCAGCGACGACAGCTGTGTGTGCCCAGGTCAGCAGCCCATCCCTTATCCGCATAGACAGGACAGCGGAGTCAATCACCACCTTCCGGAGACACCTGAAACCCCACCTCTTTCAGGAATACCTAGGATAGGATAAAGTAATCCTTCTCACCCCCCCCCCCCCTTAAAAGATTTAGATGCACTATTGTAAAGTGGCTGTTCCACTGGATGTCTTAAGGTGAACGCACCAATTTGTAAGTCTGCTAAATGACTTAAATGTAAATGTAATGTAAATGCATAGAAACGTAGATGCACTCGGCAGGACAGTTAGTGGGTGCGGGCTCCCTCTCCAGAGCCTGGGGGATGTCCAGATCTATGTCCCAGACCACATGGGCTACGACTCGAGAGGATGGGATTATAGATGCGTTCTGGACAGGACCCTCTCCCGAGTCATAGAGACGGTACAAGGCATCGGCCTTGGTGTTCTTTGAACCTGGCTGATATGCCAGCGTGAAGTCGGACCTTGTGAGGAAAAGGGCCCGCCTTGCTTGGCGAGGATTCAGCCTCCTCGATTTCCGTATGTACTCCAGGTTCCGATGGTCAGTGAGGATGACAAATGGTTCCTTGGTGCCCTCCAGCCAGTGCCTCCACTCCTCTAATGCCAACTTCACTGCCAGGAGCTCCGGATCCCAAACCCCAAAAACCGTTGTGGAACCACAGGGGATGGGGATGCAGGTCCTTCAGCATTCGGGTAACCAGTCTGTGATTCTCATCCTCGACCATGAGATCGGGTGGGGTTATGACATTGAATCCAAGGGAAGAAGGGGATATTCTCCTGATCAATTGACTCCACGGTGAGCGTGAGTGGTTGGGTGATGTGTGTAATTTTTCCGGATCCTAGTGCCCGACTATCTAGGGCTTGAACCGGGAAAGGAGAGGAGAGCGAGTATGAGATGTTAAGAGCGGAGGCAAGGGTCTCGTCAAGAAAGTTCCCCATGGTACCGGAATCCACTAATGCTGTAGACACAGTACATGAGGGACAGTCAAATAGTGTGGAACACCAAAAAGAGTTTAGCAGAGAGTGATGAAGATGGAATACTCACTCCTGCCCCAGGAGGTGGAAGATCAAGTGACCGTCTCTCTGCTCTTGAGGATCCTGGATTAGGAAGTGCCGGACACCGCTAGAGCTGGTGGCCCCCTTGACCACAATACAGACAGAGCCCCTGCTGTCTCCGTCTGTGTCGCTCCACCGTGGGGAGGCGTGCGACTCCTACCTCCATGGGTTCAGGCTCTGATACAGAGGGAGAGAAGAATTGAGAGTACCGACGTTCCCGAAGTAGGTTATCCAGATGGATGGTCATCGCAATGAGTGCGTCCAAGGAGAACTTGTCATCTCGACAGGCCAGTTATGTCTGGACCTCCTCGCGCAGACATCTTCTAGATGCTGCTATTGTCCAGAAGGTGAGCGCCTACTTGGCAGCAGTAGTCTGGTCACCCTGCCGTAATTGGATTGAGCTCAAACCCCCTCTCTGCCCTCAAGGGGGATGATCGAAGAAACATTTAAACAGAGCCATGAACCCCTCATAAGAATCTAGCTCCTCCGCCAGACGGCCACAGCCCATTTCAACACCCGCCCAGTCAGCAGAAAAATAACCGTGGCAACCTTGGACCTGTCGGTGGTGGGAGCTCCCATCTGGTTTGTAAAGTAGCGGGAGCACTGAAGTAGCAAGCCACAGCATTTAGATGGGGCCGTCATATTTATCAGGGCGGGACAAACAGGCGTCGCTGACCTGAGCGGGTTGCTGAATGGGCTGTTGTGCTGACTCGCTGGGTCGACTGATTGTAGAGTATCATCCGCTAGTTAACGAAAACGCCTCCCGGGTATGTTCGAGACGTTGCACACTGCTAAGAACCTCTTCCATAGCTGTACCCAGTTGTGCCAGCTGGTCATGTTGTTGACTTAGAAGATATCCCTGCTCGTCGACTGTCTGGAGATATTCTGTTTTCCTGCTGCTTCCATTGTTTGAGTCAGTATTCTGTAACGGAGATGCTGAGAGTCGAGAAGCAGGTGCAGGTGAAACATTTAATAAAACAACAAACATGAACTGAGATAACATAACAGTAGCGTTATATCATTATGTGTACACTTAAACACAGGAACAATACTGACTGAGGAAAGAACCAAAGGGAGGGACAGATATAGGGGAGGTAATCAGGAAGGCGATAGAGTCCAGGTGAGTATCATGGTGAATTGCAGGTGCGTGTAAGGAATGATGCCAGGTGTGCATAATGATGGATCACAGGACATGTGGTTAGTATAACGGTGACGTTGAATGCCGGAGGGGAGGTGCGGGAGTAGACGTGATGGTGAATGCATATCCAATATGAGTGTGTGCATGCATGCATTGAGTTATTGAGCTTGTTTTGGCTGATTTCAAGGGGCTTCATATGACAACCAATCTTTTTCCCTTCCATTTGTACTGATCTATAACCAGTAATGACGACATTCCCGTGGGGAGAAGGGGGTGGCCCTTTGGAGTCTATGGTTGAAGCCCTATTCACACACAGTCAGTTCGCTAAGGCAATAGATACATCTTTGGGAGCGAGGTAAGAGAGAGACCGATTAAGTTGATGAATAAAGTTTGGGTGGCAATCAGCTTTGAAATCAGCATATTTTGCATTATGGTTTGCATATTATCACAAACAAAGGGTAGTGAATTGATGTTAGCTGCCTTCAGCTGTCAGCTAGCAAGGAAAGAGAAAAAATGTTAGCGAACAGTAATTAATAACAGTTTCAACATTTTTACATTGTGTGTCGCATTATTCAAGTGTGTTGACTTCTGTGCAGCATGACAGAGCTAACATAATGCAGCCCAGACTCCCAGTGCAAGCTAAGCGGAGCAGGCATGGTGCACTCGCGTTAAAAAGGGGGACATCGGCTGCGCTGATAAACAGACTTGATCCGTGAGACACATTTGACAGAAGTACCAAAAGTAAAACTAAATCTAGTACCGGGCCCTTTTTCACGTTCTAGTATCAAAGTACAGAGGTTCAGAATACCAACACTAATCAGGAGAGATTATAATAAGAATAAAATAAAGAACAGAGTAGCAGTAGCATATGATGATTGTGAAAGTGTGGTGTGTATGTGTGTTGTCGGTATGTGTGTGTTTGTGCGAGAGTGTCGGTGTAATGTGTGTGAGTGAGTGTATATATTGTGTATATACAGTCTTCCAAGTGTGCATAGTCAGTGCAAGATAGGGTCATTGCAGATAGTCTGGGTAACCATTTTATTAACTATTTAGCAGTCTTATGTTTATTTAGCAGTCTTGTGGCTTGGCGGTAGAAGTTGTCCCGGAGCCTGTTGGTCCGAGAGCGGATGCTCTGGTACTGATTGCTGGAAGGTAGCAGAGTGAACAGTATGTCTATGGCTTGGGTGGCTGAAGACTTTGGCAATTTCTTGGACCTTCCTCTGATATAGAGGTCCTGGATGGCAGGGAGCTCAGCCCTAGTGATGTACTGGGCTGTCCATACCACCCTCTGTAATGATTTACTGTTGAGGGCAGTGCATTTGCCATACCAAGTGGTGATGCAGGCAGTCAATATGCTCTTAATGGTGAAGCTGTAAAAGCTTTTGAGGATCTGAGGACCCATGCACAATCAGCTCCTTGGTCATACTGATGTTGACGAAGCTGTTGTACTGACATCACACTTTCAAGGCTCTGATCTCCTCCCTGTAGACTGTCTCATCGCCGTTGGTGATCAGGCCTACCACCGTTGTGTCGTCAGCAAACTTGTTGATGGTGTTGGAGTCGTGCGTGGCAGTCGTGTACAGTACAGGAGGGGACTAAGCACACACCCCTGAGGGGCACCCGTGTTGAGGGTCAGTGTGGCGGAGGTGTTGTTGCCTATCCTCACCACCTGGGGCCGACCCATCAAGATTTTCAGGATCTAGTTGCAGAGGAAGATGTTAAGTCCAAGGGTCCTGAGCTTGGTGATAAGCTTGGAGGGGACTATGGTGTGGAACACTGAGGTGTAGTCTATGAACAGAATTCTCACAGTTATTTCCCCTCTTGTCCAGGTGGAAGAGAGCAGTGCGAAGTGCAATTGAGATTTCGTGATCTGTTGGGGCGGTATGCAAATTGGAGTAGGTCCAGGCTGTCTGGGATGATGGCTTTGATGACTGTCATGACCAGCCTTTTAAAGCACTTTATAAATACAGATGTCAGTGCAAGGAGAATATAGCCAGGTTACCTTTGAGTTCTTGGGAACAGGGTCAATGGTCTTCAGCTTGAAACATCTTGGTATTACAGACTGGGACAAGGAAAGATTCATAATGTCCGTGAAGACACTTTCCAGCTGGTCTGCACATACACTAAGAATGCACCCTGGTATTCCATCTGGCCCGGCGGCCTTTTAACCTGTTTAAAGGTTTTACTCACATCGGCCATGGAGAGTGAGATCACACAGTCAACTGGAACAACAGGAGCTTTCATGCAAGACACTGTTGGTATAATCTGTGTTTTTCGGTTTGGTTAAATTTGTATGGTCACTCTGGAGACTACATGATGAAGCCTGTGACTGATATGGTAAACTCCTAATGCTATCGGATGAATCATGGAACAGATCGCTGTCTGTACTAGCAAAACCGTCTTGTAGCCTCACATCTGCTTCATCAGATCACTTCCAGTTTGAGCTTTCATTTTTTTTTAATGGGAAGCAGCAGGATAGAGTCATGGTCGGATTTGTCGAAGGGAGGGCGATGGAGGGCCTTCTATGGGTTGTTTTGGGTAGAATAAAAGTGGTATAGCATTTTGATGCCCCTTATGGCGCAAGCAACATGTTAGTAGAAGTGAGGTAGAACGTTTTTAAGTCTCCCCGAGTTAAAGTTTCCTCCTAAAAGATGCCCCTGGGTGTGTGGTCTTTTGTTTGTTTATGGCCCCATAAAGTATTGTTGGCTTCTGGTGGGATGTAGACAGCTGTGATATTTTGGATGAGAACTCTCTTGTTAATTAAAAAGGTCTACAGCTTACCATGGGGCATTCTATGTCTGAGTTTCCTTCGCACTGGAAGAGGCGCACCAGTTGTTGTTTATGAAGGGGTAGACCAGTCCTCCTTCACGTTGTGTTGCTAGCCTGACCACTAAAATATTCTGTCATAATTTAAGTAATTTGTTGTAACGAGAGGTACTAGGGGTGTTGTACAAAAAGTTATCAGCGATTGGATTGTCTAACCAATCAGAGTATCATAGCAAATGGCGAATGTTATAGCTGCCACTTTACCCATATGTGTTCTGGCTCTGGCCCGAACCATCAGTTTCTGGACCAATCAGACAGCCCCTAATGTGTTCGCATTCAGTGAAGGGGATGTACTCAGATCCAAACTGTCGTCCGTGGGCGTGGCGTAGCATTTGGTCGGAGCAAGGAGTCTGGGTATCCAGGCAATAATAATGCAGCTTTTCAAGTCTCTCTGATAGGAGACTCTGGAACGAAGCTCATCCATCGTATTCTCGAGTGACTGGACATTTGCCAATAAAACAGAGGGGAGTGCCAGTCGATTTTCTCTTCATCTCAATCTCACCAGGACTCCAGCCTGTCTGCCACGTCTACAACTGCAGTGTTTTGGTAGCCCATGAAATAAAGGAATAGGGTCTGGTATAAACAAGGGTACAGCTGTCAGAGTCGGGTTTGAAGTTGAAATTGAGGTTAGTAACTGTCGATCTAACGTCAAAAAGTGATTGGCGGTATTGTGTGATAATAGTAAGAACTTTAAAACTTTATAAACTCAAAAAAATTTGCTAAAGTTGGGTTGAAACTTGTAAAGTTTCGACCTTCTCTGTCGGTTACTATGAGAAGGAACGGTAGATTCTGTCTATGAGAGATGAAAGGGGAGCCAGAATGGCATCTTGGCTGATACAATAACTCAGCTGTCAACACCACTCAGGTCTATTGGCACGCGACAACTAAGTTTCCTCTCTATCCCACCACCCTGTTATCATCAAATGGAGGACACGTTGAGATTTGAGATGGAGAGAGGAAAGGGACATAGCAATGAAATAGAACACTTCTGTGTAATTTGGAGTAAATGGGGATGGAAGGAGGGGATGAGGGGGTGTGGCTTTGTCTGTCATTAATGATCCCTCCCTCCCTCCCTTGTTAAAACCTCTTAGGGACAGGCCTGAATACTGCCCCTTCTGGAGGAATTCGGCACCCATATAAACCATGATACATTTTTGTCAAAAGTTGCTAATATATGCATATAAAAATTGTTATCGAATAGGAAACACTCTAAAGCTTATAAAACCGTTTAAATTTTGTCTCTAGCTAAAGCAGAAGTCTCAGGGCATGCATTCTCCCAAAGTCTCTCTTGTAATGGGAAAAGTTGCCATCACTTTGACGTCATCGTATACACACTTCCCAAACAGCTATAACCATGGAAACAGTTTCTACGTCTTCAGCGTGAAGCCTGCTTTCGATGAGGCGTGTAACTGTGAGAATCGCGCGCTCACGAGACGTTCAGTGTGCCCAAACGTCCCGGTGACGCAAAAAAAAAGTTTCACCAATGGGAGCTGGGAAATTTCTCTCTCTTTCCCTCAGGACGGACTGAACAACGTGTGCTTATCTGTTCGCCCTCACGATTGCTGTAGACCTTTATAACATGCTAAGGCTTAATTATAAACATAGTTTGACAAGTTTACTCGAAATATAATGTATACTTTCGACGTTTTGGTGCGCATCCACTTGAAATTTGCATACATTTCGACCGAAAAGTGTCTAGTTTGAGAACGGAAAGACACAGACTTGAAAACTGAACGCTAACTTGGTGAGTATTAACCCTTCCACGTCTTCTGAAGCAAGAACAGCCATGGTAAGGGAATATTTACGTCTTCATTTTGGGTTTCTGTCGACTCCATGATAGAGGAGTCAGTATGCTAAATGAGAGCGCCGACTCTCTATTATAGCCTAGTAAACGCCAAATGTAACGTTAAAAATAATTGTAACATAGCAATTGCATTTAGAAGAAGTTTATCTTGCCATACATATGTAAAACATGCATATTTAGTCAAAGTTTATGATGTGTATTCCTTGTTAGCTGACGTTATCTGCCGGAGCTATTTATTTCTCCTGACATTGCAGTAGCATTTTTTGAACGATGCATAATTGTAAACAGAGATTTATGGATATATATTGCATATTATTGAAAAAAAAATGAATGTACTGTGTAACATGTTATATTACTGTCATCTGATGAAGATTTCAAAAGGTTAGTGAAATGATTTTTCTTTTAATCCTGCGTTTGTTGATTGCATATTTTTTCCTACTTGGCTAAGCTAATGAGGTATGTATGCAGTGGTGGTTGGACATAAATATGTGCTATGTTTTCGCTGTAAAACATTTTAGAAATCTGACTTGCTGGGTAGATAAATAACTTCTTTATCTTTCATTTGAGCCATTTTTCAAGCGATTCTGTGGAGGTTAAATATTTTTAGGATTATTTCTTGCGTTCCCTGCGCCACATTACAGCTCAGGGGGGGTGGGGCTTGATCCCAAAGGGGATCATGTGGCCCTGAAAGGTTAATGACCACTGGTCTGAAAGGAAAGTGAGTCAGAGGAGAGTTGTAATTAAGCCTTGAATGATTCAAGAGTGAAGAACCTTGCCTCCTGTAAACAACCTGCTTGAGTGTGTGTTTGTGTGTGGGTGCGTGTGTGTAGGAGGCAAAGGATGAGGGCAACCCTGACAAAAAGTACAACAGCAACAACAAAACATAATGGATAGGCTACCTCCTAGACATTCATAGGCTGAATCGATAAACATCAAGGGAAGTCATTGGAACGCGAGGTCAGTACAGGTGCATCAAAGCTGGAACCGAGAGACTGAAAAACAGCTTTGATCTCAAGGCCATCAGACTGTTAAATAGCCATCACTAGTCAGCTACCACCCATTTACTCAACCCTACACCTTTTATTTATTTTTTATTTCACCTTTATTTAACCAGGTAGGCAAGTTGAGAACAAGTTCTCATTTACAATTGCGACCTGGCCAAGATAAAGCAAAGCAGTTCGACAGATACAACGACACAGAGTTACACATGGAGTAAAACAAACATACAGTCAATAATACAGTATAAACAAGTCTATATACAATGTGAGCAAATGAGGTGAGAAGGGAGGTAAAGGCAAAAAAGGCCATGGTGGCAAAGTAAATACAATATAGCAAGTAAAACACTGGAATGGTAGTTTTGCAATGGAAGAATGTGCAAAGTAGAAATAAAAATAATGGGGTGCAAAGGAGCAAAATAAATAAATAAATTAAATACAGTTGGGAAAGAGGTAGTTGTTTGGGCTAAATTATAGGTGGGCTATGTACAGGTGCAGTAATCTGTGAGCTGCTCTGACAGTTGGTGCTTAAAGCTAGTGAGGGAGATAAGTGTTTCCAGTTTCAGAGATTTTTGTAGTTCGTTCCAGTCATTGGCAGCAGAGAACTGGAAGGAGAGGCGGCCAAAGAAAGAATTGGTTTTGGGGGTGACTAGAGAGATATACCTGCTGGAGCGTGTGCTACAGGTGGGAGATGCTATGGTGACCAGCGAGCTGAGATAAGGGGGGACTTTACCTAGCAGGGTCTTGTAGACGACATGGAGCCAGTGGGTTTGGCGACGAGTATGAAGCGAGGGCCAGCCAACGAAAGCGTACAGGTCGCAATGGTGGGTAGTATATGGGGCTTTGGTGACAAAACGGATTGCACTGTGATAGACTGCATCCAATTTGTTGAGTAAGGTATTGGAGGCTATTTTGTAAATGACATCGCCAAAGTCGAGGATTGGTAGGATGGTCAGTTTTACAAGGGTATGTTTGGCAGCATGAGTGAAGGATGCTTTGTTGCGAAATAGGAAGCCAATTCTAGATTTAACTTTGGATTGATGTTTGATATGTGTCTGGAAGGAGAGTTTACAGTCTAACCAGACACCTAAGTATTTGTAGTTGTCCACGTATTCTAAGTCAGAGCCGTCCAGAGTAGTGATGTTGGACAGGCGGGTAGGTGCAGGTAGCGATCGGTTGAAGAGCATGCATTTAGTTTTACTTGTATTTAAGACCAATTGGAGGCCACGGAAGGAGAGTTGTATTGCATTGAAGCTTGCCTGGAGGGTTGTTAACACGGTGTCCAAAGAAGGGCCAGAAGTATACACCTTAGAGGCTGCTGCCCCATATTTTTTTATTTCAAACTTTAACCGGGCAAGTCAGTGAAGAACACATTCTTGTTTACAATGACAACCTCAGAACAGTGGGTTATCTACCTTGTTCAGGGGAAGAACAACACATTTTTACTTTGCAGTTCAGGGACTCGATCTAGCAACCTTTTGGGTACTAGCCCAATGCTCTAACCACTAAGCTACCTATACTGTACATAAGCATTGAATCACTGGCCACTTTAATAATGGAACAATAGTCAAGTAATAATGCACTGTTGGAACTAGGAACACAAGCATTTTGCTACACCCGCAATAACATCTGCTAAAAAGTGTGTATGTGACTAATATACTTTGATTTGGCTACTCACTGGATAGGAAGTGCTGGGAGGAAGGGCCAAAGTCTCTGTGGGCTTCCTGAAGGACCTTTAGTCTCTCTTCAATGGCCACCTGCACACCAGAAAGCGGAGAGAGTTAGACACACACAAAGACACACCTGCATCCCGCCAGCACTATATTGTCCGGTCCAGCTGAGTGTGTGTGTGTGCGTGCATGTGTGTGCATTGATGAGTGTCCTTACTGTGTGCAGTGACTCAGTCATCCTCCCTAGAGTGAGGATATAAGGCTGTCTCTACACAGGGAACCAGAAGGCAGACAAAATGTGTCTTCCACACTTTCATCCAGCCCCAGTGAATCTCTGTAAGTCGCTCTGGATAAGAGCGTCTGCTAAATGACTTAAATGTAAATGTTAAATGTATGGGGTGCCTGGTGACTGAGTCCTGCTCTGCCGTTTGCCCTTCTGTTTGATCAGACCAAAGTGGCACGGAGTCCTATCTCAGTGGTCATCATCAACTCCAGCATGGCAATACCAGGGGTGGGGGGGGGCATGGAGAAGGAAAGGGAAGGAATCTAATATCTCTCTCTTGATGTCTCTTTTTTTTCTCTTTGTCACACACGCACACACATTAATCTAAACAGCATAGTGACAAATGAGCCTGAGGGGTGCACGAGTAAAGCTCTGATCCCGGCCATCAGCAGGCTGGACCAGGACACTAGTCCGCTGTGTCAAAAAGTGTTATTTATCTATAGTGACAGAAGTCCACAACATAGAACTCAGTAACCTGTAGAGGTAGACAAGGGGAAGGCCACCTCTCCTCACCCCTCTATGTGTCTGAGCTAAAGTACAGCAGGCTGACAGAGAGAGAGACGGCAGGAATAATGAGAGAAAGCAACGACAAAATGACACAAACAGGTGGAAAGAGATGGACAGAAGTACTTGATTACAAAGACAGCAAGAGGGCTAATATGACGTTGACAGAATAAACATGAGCGTACAGACAGGTTGAGATCTGAATAAGGTGGGTGAGAAAAAAAGAGTAGAAAGTAGAAAAGTCAAGAATATGATAGCTCGTAAAAGGAGGAAGGTTTTACATTTGACCTTTTAGTCATTTAGCAGTGGCACGTACTCCCAAGTATGACAACTCCTAAAAGGGAGGAGGTTTGTAGCTGTGACACCTCTTCTTAAGTATGACACATAAAAGGGAGATGGTTTTAGGCATGAGACCCGTTGCCCACCTGTAAAAAGGGGAAGGTTTTAGGTGGGACAACCATAGCCCACCTGTAGTAGTTTCCAGTGCATGTTGAGGTCATCCAGTTGCCTGGAGGAGGTGGAGGACAGCTGCACATCCAGAGAAGCTAGTTCACCAGACAGCTCATTCACCACATTCACGTCCTGCCTCAGAGGGGCCATCTCTTCCTTGAAAGCCTGGAACATACACAGGATGCACACCCACAGGTCAGTGTTTTGATGTGGGCAGATGTATCTATAACATATTGTTATGGTGCAGGGGTGATACCTGTACCAATGGTGATTAGATGTTGACCTAGGTAATTCATTTTTTTGACACTGATTTATGTACAGGTTAATCACTACCTACACTTGTTGGCCCTAAATGTTTTGTAGTGGACGTAAAAAAACAACGTCCCTCTCTCTCTTTCCCCCTTAATAAATCAGTAACACCCCAGTGACTCCCCTCACCGTGGTCTTCTCTATGTGTTCCTGCAGTGAGTCTATGAGCAGGTCTCCTACAGGCTGCCAGCCAGCCTTGGTCTCTTCTGCCCTGGCTAGCCGCAGGTCCAGCTGGTTCATGTTGCTCTGGAGCTCTTGTAGCCTCTCAAATGCCCTTTCTACCTGACTCTGCCATCCACCAGCGTGGTCCTGCAGACGCTCCCAACGCTCCTGCACCTCCGCTGTCTGCTTCCTGATGGCCCTGGCCACACCCTGCGCCTTCTCCTCTGGAGTCAGGTCTGTGAGAAGGGTAGAGAGGGAGGGAGGGAGAGAGAGAGAGAGAGGGGGGAGCAAGGACAAAGACTTTAACAACCTCAAAGGGGAAAGTTGGTTGTACAATAAAAGCAAGCATTTAAACTTGAAGAGAGACTTATGAGCCAAAGAGAAAAGAGCATGACCAATGTCCACAGTCAACCATCTTGTCTGCAGACCTGAAATCTAAATCATAAACACCCTAAGCACACATCAAGGGTCTGTCTGTCTGTTAGTCTGTTAGTCTGCCAGCCAAGCACACATCAATGGTCTGTCTGTCTGTTAGTCTGCCAGCCAAGCACACATCAATGGTTTGCCTGTCTGTTAGTCTGCCAGCCAAGCACACATCAAGGGTCTGTCTGTCTTTTAGTCTGTTAGTCAGCCAGCCAAGCACACATCAAGGGTCTGTCTGTCTGTTAGTCTGCCAGCCAAGCACACATCAAGGGTCTGTCTGTCTGTTAGTCTGTTAGTCTCCCAGCCAAGCACACATCAAGGGTCTGTCTGTCTGTTAGTCTGTTAGTCTCCCAGCCAAGCACACATCAAGGGTCTGTCTGTTAGTCTGTTCGTCTGCCAGCCATAGATGCCACACAGACAGGACCAGTGTGGGGTTAGTCTGCCACACACCCCAGACAGGACCAGCGTGGGAGCTGTCTGTTTTGAAAATAAGAATGGCAGGGAACAAAGGCCAGGGAAAGTCTGGGAGCGTTTGATTGGGTTGAAGAGGATCTGAAGACTAAGGTGTTCTCACCCAATGGGTTCAGTTAGACTAGAGTAGACAGAGGTGTCCGTGCTGGCACTGGTCTCAGTTTTACCCTGTGAAGCCCCTTGTCCCTCCTGTGAAAGCATCCAATCACAGGTTTTAGATCAGATTGAGATCAGATATACCCTTTACAGTCAAACACCCCTTTCGAAAGTATCCGAGGTCATTGCAGGGCTGGTTTCAGATTACACCTACCCCTCTGATATACCACGCAAAGAAATCATCCTACCCGTCACAGCCCTTAGATCAGTTCTTAACCACCGATTAGACCAAAGGCCCCTTTGATAATTACATCAAAGATCACACAGAAGGGCCAGATCTCTGCCTGCTCGGAGCTCTGGCCACACCCTCCCAGATTGTCTCAGGGGCCTGCTACATTATTTAACAGCACGATTCTGTTAAAGAGGAAATTTGCTGACACAGCGATCACTTCACTTTCATCCTCTTAGGCCCAGCTGCCTTTAGATACAGAATTACTAATGAGTTCTGGTGCGTATTTAGTGTTTGGGTGTATTCTGAGCGTCATACACACACCACATAAACATCAAGTGGATTGGGCAACTTCTGAGGTGCTTTTCAAGGATATTCTCACCCATCCTGATGGGTGGCAGGGTAGCCTAGTGGTTAGAGTGTTGGACTAGTAACCCGAAAGGTTGCAAGTTCAAATCCCTGAGCTGACAATGTACAAATCTGTCGTTCTGCCCCTGAACAGGCAGTTAACCCACTGTTCCTAGGCCGTCATTGAAAATAAGAATTTGTTCTTAACTGACTTGCCTAGTAAAATAAAGGTAAAAAATAAAAATACTGGGTTTCACCAGATCTTGGTTTTGGAGGGCCACTATGTATGCAGGTTAAACGGAATGGTCAACATAAACTGACCAATACTGATATCCGTTACGTAGGTTATGGCACATAGTAGGTTTTATAAAGGAGATCAATTAAATTATAACGTAAGACTAAGTGACGGTTGATGTCACTGGACTTTGGCGTGTGCGTATTCAGGCAAGTCAGTGACAGGAGACTCACCTGTTTTGGGCTGTAGGTTCTTGCATGGTTCTCCCGGCCCCTCGATGGACTGGTCAGCCAGGAATGTGTGTGCCTGGTCCAGTGTATTGGCCACAACATGCTCGCGGTCCTTCAGCTCCGACCGCAACACCTGGGGAGAAACACACACTGGTCAATTGATACTGTCCTTTTAACCTGAATGTTTTACTCAAAATGTATTACTCCTAACTGAGCTCTTTCAAATCAGTTAGAAAATGTTGCCTGATATCATCAAACAGTGCGCGTGGGTCAAATCACTGGGGAAGCCAAGTCCCCCAAAAATATTACAACCCACAGTATGTGTTGTGATAATTGCGTTGTTCTCTCTGTAACCCGTCAGTTCAAATCAAATCAAATTGATTTATATAGCCCTTCGTACATCAGCTGATATCTCAAAGTGCAGTACAGAAACCCAGCCTAAAACCCCAAACAGCAAGCAATGCAGGTGTAGAAGCACGGTGGCTAGGAAAAACTCCCTAGAAAGGCCAAAACCTAGGAAGAAACCTAGAGAGGAACCAGGCTATGTGGGGTGGCCAGTCCTCTTCTGGCTGTGCCGGGTGGAGATTATAACAGAACATGGCCAAGATGTTCAAATGTTCATAAATGACCAGCATGGTCCAATAATAATAAGGCAGAACAGTTGAAACTGGAGCAGCAGCATGGCCAGGTGGACTGGGGACAGCAAGGAGTCATCATGTCAGGTAGTCTTGAGGCATGGTCCTAGGGCTCAGGTCCTCCGAGAGAGAGAAAGAAAGAGAGAAAGAGAGAATTAGAGAGAGCACACTTAAATTCACACCGGACACCGAATAGGACAGGAGAAGTACTCCAGATATAACAAACTGACCCCAGCCCCCCGACACATAAACTACTGCAGCATAAATACTAGAGGCTGATACTGGAGGCTGAGACAGGAGGGGTCAGGAGACACTGTGGCCCCATCCGAGGACACCCCCGGACAGGGCCAAACAGGAAGGATATAACCCCACCCACTTTGCCAAAGCACAGCCCCCACACCACTAGAGGGATATCTTCAACCACCAACTTACCATCCTGAGACAAGGCTGAGTATAGCCCACAAAGATCTCCGCCACGGCACAACCCAAGGGGGGGGGGGGGGGGGGGCGCCAACCCAGACAGGATGATCACATCAGTGACTCAACCCACTCAGGTGATGCACCCCTCCCAGGGACGGTATGAGAGAGCCCCAGTAAGCCAGTGACTCAGCCCCTGTAATAGGGTTAGAGGCAGAGAATCCCAGTGGAAAGAGGGGAACCGGCCAGGCAGAGACAGCAAGGGCGGTTCGTTGCTCCAGAGCCTTTCTGTTCACCTTCCCACTTCTGGGCCAGACTACACTCAATTATATGACCCACTGAAGAGATGAGTCTTCAGTAAAGACTTAAAGGTTGAGACCGAGTTTGCGTCTGACATGGGTAGGCAGACCGTTCCATAAAAATGGAGCTCTATAGGAGAAAGCCCTGCCTCCAGCTATTTGCTTAGAAATTCTAGGGACAATTAGGAGGCCTGCGTCTTGTGACCGTAGCATACTTGTAGGTATGTACGGCAGGACAAAATCAGAGAGATAGGTAGGAGCAAGCCCATGTAATGCTTTGTAGGTTAGCAGTAAAACCTTGAAATCAGCCCTTGCTTTGACATGCAGCCAGTGTAGGGAGGCTAATATGATCAAATTGGGTTCTAGTCAGGATTCTTGCAGCCGTATTTAGCACTAACTGAAGTTTATTTAGTGCTTTATCCGGGTAGCCGGAAAGTAGAGCATTGCAGTAGTCTAACCTAGAAGTGACAAAAGCATGGATACATTTTTCTGCATCATTTTTGGACAGAAAGTTTCAGATTTTTGCAATGTTACGTAGATGGAAAAAAGCTGTCCTTGAAATGGTCTTGATATGTTCTTCAAAAGAGAGATCAGGGTCCAGAGTAACGCCGAGGTCCTTCATCGTTTTATTTGAGACGACTGTACAACCATTAAGATTGATTGTCAGATTCAACAGAAGATCTCTTTGTTTCTTGGGACCTAGAACAAGCATCTCCGTTTTGTCCGTGTTTAAAAGTAGAAAGTTTGCAGCCATCCACTTCCTTATGTCTGAAACACATGCTTCTAGCGAGGGCAATTTTGGGGCTTCACCATGTTTCATTGAAATGTACAGCTGTGTGTCATCCGCATAGCAGTGAAAGTTAACATTATGTTTTCGAATGACATCCCCAAGAGGTAAAATATATAGTGAAAACAATAGTGGTCCTAAAACGGAACCTTGAGGAACACCGAAATATACAGTTGATTTGTCAGAGGACAAACCATTCACAGAGACAAACTGATATCTTTCCGACAAATAAAGATCTAAACCAGGCCAGAATTTGTCCGTGTAGACCAATTTGGGTTTCCAATCTCTCCAAAAGAATGTGGTGATCGATGGTATCAAAAGCAGCACTAAGGTCTAAGGAGCATGAGGACATATGCAGAGCCTCGGGTCTGATGCCATTAAAAGGTCATTTACCACCTTCACAAGTGCAGTCTCAGTGCTATGATGGGGTCTAAAACCAGACTGAAGCATTTCGTATACATTGTTTGTCTTCAGGAAGGCAGTGAGTTGCTGCGCAACAGCCTTTTCTAAAAATTTTGAGAGGAATGGAAGATTCGATATAGGCCAATAGTTTTTTATATTTTCTGGGTCAAGGTTTGGCTTTATCAAGAGAGGCTTTATTATTGCCACTTTTAGTGAGTTTGGTACACATCCGGTGGATAGAGAGACGTTTATTATGTTCAACATAGGAGGGCCAAGCACAGGAAGCAGCTCTTTCAGTAGTTTAGTTGGAATAGGGTCCAGTATGCAGCTTAAAGGTTTAGAGGCCATGATTATTTTCATCATTGTGTCAAGAGATATAGTACTAAAACACATGAGCGTCTCTCTTGATCCTAGGTCCTGGCAGAGTTGTGCAGACTCAGGACAACTGAGCTTTGAAGGAATATGCAGATTTAAAGAGGAGTTCATATGCATATAACAAAAGTCCAAAAAACATATTGCATGTAACAAACAGTTAAATGACCTCCATCATGGTCAAGCACGGTAATGTTTCTGACATTTTCGGACTACTAAACAACTAATGATTTAGAACCACGTAGAGTTACCAAGATGCAAAGAAAACAGGAGCTGCCTCCACTATTCCAGCACCATTTCTAATTCAACATCATCTAATCACCTATGCTTAGTCTAAAAAGGTGAAAACTAAAAGAAACCAAAAATGATTTAGTCCAATCAACTTAAGCTAGATATGATGTGGCTGTCCATGGTACTGATTTCTCTGTGTGTGCGCGCACAAGTAGGAAAAACATGTTGACTCACCCTACTCGTAGAGAAACGGCAATGCCATTCTCCTCTTTCATGTTGCCTAAACAGTCCATGACTCTGTCATACAGCACATGCTTTTAGTTTTTGTTGTCCTAGGCTACCTGGTTAAAATGTTTGTTTGCTAGACTCACCTCATGGGCAACGATGTGCCAGGCCAGCAAGTAAACATTTGCATACTACATCAAGTTAGGAATTGAACTTCCATCCTCTCAGGTCAGGGGCACAATGTATGAATTAATGGTTGGATCAGAATCGCCGTTGTAATCATTGGCGAGCAGTGCAAATTAAGTAAAACCACTAGTCCAAACCTCCAGCCATGGCTAATTTAGTAAAGGGGCGATTTTAACTTACTAGCTTGCCACCAGAGGACATCGACACAACGAGATGCAACAATTCCATTTTTTTTCCTGTCAATTATGTTTGGCTTCTGATGTGATTCGTCTGAAGCCAAATCCAAACTGGCTTCCTTTGACACTTTTCTTTGTTGCGCCAGGACCATTCACAGCTCTGCTCACTCAGTTCAGGTTGTCTAATATTCTATAATGTTTTTCTATCAAGGGAGGCCAAATGCTCGCTGGCTTCCTTGGCATTCAATGCTACAGGCGGAAACAATGTCATACTCTTTCTGACCAGACAACATCAGATAGATACGCTACACATCCAGAGACAGAGGGGTGCTGTTTCGTTCACTCAGATGCTTTTGCCGGTGAGATACACTACACGACCAAAGGTATGTGGACACCTGCTCGTCAAACATCTCATTTCAAAATCATGGACATTAACATGGAGTTGGTTCCCCTTTGCTGCTATAACAACCTCCACTCTTCTGGGAAGGCTTTCCACTGCTGGAACGTTGCTTTGGGGACTTGCTTCCATTCAGCCACAAGAACATTGGTGAGGTCGGGCACTGATGTTGACCGATTAGGCCTGGCTCGCAGTTGGCGTTCCAAATTAATCTCAAATGTGTTTGAGTGGTTGAGGTCAGGACTCTGTGCAGGTCAGTCAAGTTCTTCCACATCAATCTCTACAAATAATTTCTGTATGCACCTCGCTTTGTGCACAGGGGCATTGTCATGCTGAAACAGGAAAGGGCCTTCTCCAAACTATTGCCACAAAGTAGGAAGCACAGAATTGTCTAGAATGTCATTGTATGCTGTAGCGTTAAGATTTCCCTTCACTGGAACTAAGAGGCCAAGCACGAAACATGAAAAACAGCCCCAGACTATTATTCCTCCTCCACCAAACTTTACAGTTGGGACTATTCCTTCAGGTAGGTAGAGTTCTCCTGGCATCCCAGATTCGTCCGTCAGACTGCAGGATGGTGAAGCATGTTTCAGCACTCCAGAGAACATGTTTCCAGTCCAATGGCAGCGAGCTTTACACGCCTCCAGCCAACGCTTGACATTGTGAATGGTGATCTTAGGCTTGTGTGCCGCTGCTCGGCCATGGAAACCCATTTCATGAAGCTCCCGACGAACAGTTATTGTACTGACGTTGCTTCCAGAGGCAGTTTGGAACTTGATAGTGAGAAGATTTTACACGCTTCAGCACTCGACGGTCCTATTCTGTGAGCTTGTGTGGCCTACCACTTCGCAGCTGAGCCGTTGTTGCTCCTGGACGTTTACACTTCACAATTAATAGCACTTACAGTTGACCGGGGCAGCTTTAGCAGGGCAGGAATTTGACAAACTGACTTGTTGGAAAGGTGCCATCCTATGACTGTGCCACTTCGAAAGTCACTGAGTGACGAAAGAGAGAGAAAAGATAAATTCATTTGTATATTTTTTTTCTTGGTCAACTTGTTTGGCATCTATGAACACACACGACTGCACATTAGTGAACTCAAGCAATAATAGTGTTGTTTTCATCAAAATGATAGATACTGCAAGGACCCTCTTTATCTCTAAATGTCCAAGTGCCTCAGTGGAAGTGCCTGTATTGGAATCATAGTTTTCATCTCCCAGTATCATCAACGTTGTGAACTCTATGTGAACCTTATTTTCCCCACTGTTCAGATTCCTATGGCAGCCTATCCACTACAAAATTACCATCTCCATATCAAACAAGTAAAAAACTAAAGTGTCACTTTATTCAACCCCACCTTACATTCGACAACAAGACATTTTCCATTCAAAGGAACGGGCGTCTAGACGCACACATACTCATACCCACGCACGAACGCAAGCACGCACACACACACGCAGACTATACTGAGATGGGTCTCACCTCATCCCAGCACTGTAAACAATAATCTCAACATCTATTCAGGTGATGGCATCAATTCAGAATGTGCTCCCTATCTAACCTTCTCTCATCGAAAGAGACAACAAGAGATCGAGAAGAAAGAGAGAGAAAGAGGAAGATAGCAGGAGCAGCGATTGAAGGAGGGAAAGACGGGTCAAATGAGATTTCCCTGAGGTCATAGTGAAATTAAATGAGCGATTTAGAATAAAGTGAGACGTTCACACAGCACTGTTCACAACACAGAAGCCTGCAGGTTTCATCAGAGGACTCACTAATACCAAATTATATCACCCACACATTCTCTCTGTCATACACTTCCTCTCTCACCCTCTTTCTCACACACACTCTATATTTTTGTGTCCTATTTCACTAACTCAAAGTCACTCTACCATCCTTTCCACTATCCTCTCTCTTTCTTCCCCACATCCTCCCTTCACACACACACACACAGGTTAGTCCGGTGGGGACTAGCGGTCACTCTCTAAATGAGTAGCGGTCACTCTCTAAATAGCAATTATTTATTTAACTAGGCAAGTCATTCTTATTTACAATGACGGCCTACCCCAGCCAAACCCAGACGACACCCTATAGGAATCCCAATCACGGCCTGATGTGACACAGCCTGGATTTGAACCAGGGACTGTAGTGACACCTCTTGCACTGAGATCCGGTGCCTTAGACCGCTGCGCCACTCGGGAGCCAAACTAACATGTGTGCCAAAACATCCACTACAAGGGACGAGAGGAAGAAGGGGAAAGCATGTCTACTTGTACCAGAGTAATTATTCTTGTTTTGATATAGCAGCCGGAACCCCAGGGGGCCTCTGATGCCTAACGGGCTGTGTGATTGCTTTGTGAGAGGACGATGTCAGAGAGAAATAAAGTGGAACTACATTATGTTGTCATTACATTTCAGGTAAGACCCAGGTGCAGACAATGTCAAAGTAACAACAGTTTATTAATCGATCAGGGGCAGGCAAAAGACAGGTCCAGGGCAGGCAGAGGTCAGTAATTCAGATAGGTGGGGCAAAGGTACAGAACAGCAGGCAGGCTCAGGGTCAGGGCAGGCAGAATGGTCAACACCGGGAAAACCAGGAAACAGGCACAATCGAGAGAAAGGAGCAGGGTGAAAAACGCTGGTAGGCTCGACGAAACAAAACGAACTGGCAACAGACAAACAGAGAACACAGATATAAATACACAGGGGATAATGGGGAAGATGGGCGACACCTGGAGGGGGGTGGAGACAATCACAAAGACAGGTGAAACAGATCACGGTGTGACAATTGTGAGCCTTGCTGTTTTTATAAAGGCTTATGGTTTAATCAGACAGGACGAGATGAGGAAGAGAGAGAAGCGTTGAAGAGATTATGACAGCACGCTAGGTTGAGTGTTGTAGTAGGATACATTTCTTAACACCTCTTGAATATAGGGGGCACTATTTTCATTTTTGGAAAAATAACGTTCCCTAAGTAAACGGGCTATTTTGTCAGGACAAGATGCTAGAATATGCATATAATTGACAGCATAGGATAGAAAACACTCTAAAGTTTCCAAAACTGTAAAAATATTGTCTGTGAGTATAACAGAACTGATATTGCAGGTGAAAGCCTGAGAAAAATCCAATCAAGAAGTGACTCTTATTTAGAAACCTCTGCATTCCTATGCGTCCCTATTGAGCAGTGAATGAGATATCAACCAGATTCCTTTTTATATGGCTTCCCTAATTAGTCTAGTGTCACAATACATAGTTTCAGGCTTTTATTTCGAAAAATGAGCCTGAACGTCAACATTGCGTCAGTGGTCAGCTGAAGTCTCAGAGTGTTTTGTGCGTAAAGGACAAATGCGGCCATTGTTTCTCTCTACTAAAAATCCATCTGTCCCGGGTGATATATTATCAAATAGATATTTGAAAAACACCTTGAGGATTGATTATAAACAACGTTTGCCATGTTTCTGTCGATATTATGGAGCTAATTTTGAATACTTTTCGCCGTTGTCGTGACCGCAATTTCCGGTCGATTTCTCAGCCAAACGTGGAGAACGAACGGAGCTATATCGGCTACAAAAATAATATTTTTGGAAAAAAGGAACATTTGCTATCTAACTGGGAGTCTCGTGAGTGAAAACATCCGAAGCCCATCAAGGGTAAACGATTTAATTTGATTGCTTTTCTGATTTTCGTGACCAGGTTGCCTGCTGCTAGCTAGGCATAATGCTATGCTAGGCTATCGATAAACTTACACAAATGCTTGTCTTGCTTTGGCTGTGAAGCATATTTTCAAAATCTGAGATGACAGGATGATTAACAAAAGGCTAAGCTGTGTTTCAATATATTTAACTTGTGATTTCATGAATAGGAATATTTTCTAGTAATATTTATGTCCGTTGCTTGCGTTATGCTAATTAGTGTCAGTTGATGACAACGCTCCCGGACCCGGGATGGGTAGTACCAAGATTAACAGACATATGGGAATACTTACAAAAAAGGAAACATTAACAGTTATATTCGAGTATGCTTCATGTCAAATCAGATTTTAGAATATATATTTTCTTCATAATAATATATTTAATTTCTACTTTGGCAGAGTTGAGGAAATAGATGAAGTAAGGGAAGACAAGGACATTGAGAGGCAGAGGTGATTCATGTGCCTTTATATAAAAAGAAAAGATGGAAATTGAAAGTGTGTCGGCATTGGCAGTGGGTATAAAAATAGCCGTGTCTTCAAATATCTTCCTGACGAAATATTGAATTATGTTATATTATGCATATGTCCCCTATGGTGGACAGAACACGTTACTACTACATTACACAGACGGAACATTTTCACCACACAATAATAACAGGAAATACACACTTTTGTAAAACCTCAAATTGGTGATGATGCTATAAAAGTTTAAAGTCATCACAATTACACAAAATCGATTGAGCAACAGCATCAGTTTCAACTTATGTTTTAGGAATATAAATAATTGTTTTAACATATTTTTTTACAGGATTCTACTTAATCAGGTAAAACTACTGAATGAGTTCTTGATTTTGATGATATTACTGAAATCGTGAAAACGTGTTTGTCTTGCCTTCTTATGGACAGGGCCTTGAGGAAAAACACTCAAAGTAGAAAACAACCATTAAAACACAAGCTGATGCGCCCCCTTTCAAGAGGAAGTAAAACAACTTTTCTCAATTGCCGTGATGAGATAAGAGATTCCGATCTGTCTGAGGAGGAGAAAATAGGGAAACAAGATGCATGAAAGGCAAAGAGGTTGACACGGTCTTCTGTTAACTTCTCTCCTCTCTGATACAATAGTTGCAGTATTGGTTTTGGCACTTAACACTAACAGATTTGTGACTCTTCAGAAAAACGTTATTCTTCAACTAAGAACAGAATAAGTGGTGCTACAGGGACAAAAATTCCCCCAGGATGACATTTTTTCAATGCACTGTAAGCCTGGAGTGTATCTTGTGAGACGTGACCTTGACTGTGTGTTGTGTACAAAACAGCAGAGAAGACGGTCTTATCGGCCCCTACCCTGTGCAGATGAGGAGATGATAGCATTACAACACAGTAGAGAGGAGAGAAGGCTATTTTCAGACCTCCATGAATCCGGCCTCTCCTCCCTTTCACTTCCCCTCTCCTCAAGGCGGTCAGTGTGAATTGAAGCAGAATCATGCTAACTCTGGAAGACATAGCTGATAGGATTGGAACCTGGTCTGGTCGTCTGCTGCAATAGCCAATCCGTGACAATGACTGATGAGGTGTGCATTTTGAGATGCCGTTCTGCACACCACTGTTGTACTGTGCTGTTATTTTGTTTGTTTGTGGCCCGCCTGTTAGCTTGCACGATTCTTGCCATTCTCCTTCTACCTCTCATCAATGAGCTGTTTTCCCCACAGAACTGTCCATTCTAATGTTCAATCAAACAGTAACTGAATGCCTTGATGCCTGTCTGCCTGCTTTACATAGCAAGCCATGGCCACATGACTTGCTGGCTGTATGAGCTCCTGTGGGACAGCAGTCTTAGGCACTGCATCTCAGTGGTAGAGGCGTCACTACAGACACCCTGGTTCAAATCCAGGCTGTATCACAACCGGCTGTGATTGGGAGTCCCATAGGCTGGCACACAATTGGCCCAGCGGCATCCGGGTTTGGCCGGTGTAGGCCGTCATTGCAAATAAGAATTTGTTCTTAACTGACTTGCCTAGTTTTAAAAAAGAAGGAAAAAAAGGAGCAAACCAGCTTTGTGAATGGGGTGGGGTATCTAATATACTGGCCACTGAGTGTAGTTTTTCATTCATGCTGGATTGAAGGTATCACCTGCGTTAGGGACGGCACACCTACAATGTAAACTGCTTCCTACAGAGGCTCTGGGCACTAAAATAAATAAGATAGACATCTTCAAGGAAGTTTCATCCAAACGAAAGGTACTCCTCTACCTCTGGCCTTGGCCCCTCAAAAGTCAGAAAGCTCCCATACAACCCAGTAAGACATGACATTCGAGACTTGGCTTTGCTAAGTAAACAAAATGAAAGCCAACCAACACAATAAAGGACTTTAATGTTCACCAGGCTCAATTCAGCTTCATAGGAATCCCTAAACACTCGAAGTTTCTAAAGTTAAATAAGGAGAAACAAATTCAAAGTTAAGTCATCAATGATAGGTAATTATTCACAGAAGTTCAAAGTCAGAAAGTCTCTCTCTGGTTCTCTCTCTCTCTCTCTCTCTCTCTCTCTCTTGCTCTCTCTTTCTCCCTCTGAGAGAGATAAGGTTGTGGCAACGCAGCAGTTTAATTTCATTTTACTTTACAACCTGCCCATCCAGGTACAAATGGTGCTAATCAATCACACAGACAGTGTGATTAAACCATTTTAGCATAGCTATACAGATTATATTAGCTTCAACTTTGGCTTCCATAGGTTAACATAGGCTGTGTAAAAATGTTAGCTTGGTTTATCCTCTCAACTGACAGTAATATTAGCAAAATGAGGACAACAACACTCGAAACTTAAGCCTCCAGAAACAGTGAGTTAATTAAACCCCTTCAAAGCCAGTAAATAGCAGACACACACTCCTAATCACTCCTTTTAATTATATACTTCACTCAGTTTTAATTATATACTTACATACAACATATTGTTGTAGCTTCTCCCCACACTGAGAAGAAAATGACAACTGTTGCAGGGAGATAAAAGTAGAGAGTGATTAAAAAAAGGCCACAAGTGCTCTCTTCTCGTCCCCCTCTCTCCCCCTACGCCTCTCTCTCCCGCTCTAAAATCGGTTAATTTAATAAAGCTGATTGATGAGTTTAATCAGTGAGACGCTTACACGGGGCTTTTATTGGATAATTGAATGTGTGATTAATAAAAGCTATTATCAGCAGACAAAAACACAGACACAATCTGGAGGAGGAAAAGAGCACTGTCGGGCAACACCCGCCCCGGAATAACAAAATGTCTTCCTTTTCCGCCCTTTCATTTGTTTACATTCATCTATATGTACTGTAAACAACTAGCTGTATTCATAAAAACAGAGGAGAAATTATGTTGTTGACTTGGTGATGTACGGATTGATGTGCCCCAATAAAAATGCAACGGTTCTATCGTTCTCTTTGAGGGATTCAGAAAAGGTCTCTTTTACTCCCTCCTGAGCTCTTCATCTCAATCTCTCCACCTCCTCCTCTGCTTCTACGCCTGTCTCTCCATTAACATCATCCTTCTCTCGCACTCCTCTCTCACTTCTTCTCCATCGCTCTTTCTGTCTGCATGATTTCTCCGACCGTCATTTCATCATCCTTTTCTCCCTCTCCTTTCCACTCTGCTCCAGCCCTCCTATATCTTCCTCTTTATTCATGGGAGTGGCTTAGCTTCCTTCCTTCCTTCCTTCCTTCCTTCCTTCCTTCCTTCCTTCCTTCCTTCCTTCCTTCCTTCCTTCCTTCCTTCCTTCCTTCCTTCCTTCCTTCCGGACATTTCCCTGTATCTTCATAAGCCTCCATTCAGACCTCCAATTTCCATATACCCATACATTTACTGTATGTATAGTACACCAAAATAAAAAAGCAACATGTAAATTGTTGGTCCCATGTTTCATGAGCTGAAATAAAAGATCCCAGAAATGTTCCATATGCACTAAAAGCTTTCTTCTCTCATATTTTGAGTACAAATTTGCTTACATCCCTGTTAGTGAGATTTTCTCCTTTGCCAAGATAATCATTCTTCTGACAGGTGTGGCATATCAAGAAGCATTGTGCTGGGACAATAAAAGGCTACTTTAAAATGTACAGTTTTGTCACACAACACAATGTTACAGATGTCTCAAGTTTTGAGGGAGCGTGCAATTGGCATGGTGACTTCAGGAATGTTCACCAGAGCTGCTGCCAGATAATTTAATGTTGATTTCTCTACCATTTCTCTACCTCTAACGTCATTTTAGAGAAGTTGGCAGTACGTCATGTGGGCGAGCGGTTTGCTGATGTCAACGTTGTGAACAGAGTGCCCCATGGTGGCGGTGGGGTTATGGTATGGGCAGGCATGAGCTACGGACAACGAACACAATTTCATTTTATTGATGGCAATTTAAATGCACAGAGATATCGTGACGAGATCCTGAGGCCCATTGTAGAGCCATTCATCCGCCGCCATCACCTCATGTTTCAGCATGATGATGCACAGCCCCATGTCGCAAGGATCTGTACACAATTCCTGGAAGCGGGCATGGTAATGACTGTGTAAAAGTTGTGTTACGGTACTGACCTTGCAGTGGTTGTGCTGCTGCAGCAGGGTGGGGACATCTCCTCCTATGGGCATCTGTTTGGCCAGTTCCTTCTCCTTCAGACAGATCCACCTCCACAGCTCCTCCAGCAGGCTCTGAAGATGACTCCAACGCTCCGCACTCGCCTCCAGGTGAGCCCTGGAAACAAATGGCCATAACATGGTTAAAATATGATTAAAACACAGTTACAACCCAGGTAAAATATGTTCACAATACGGTTATAACCTGGTCGAAACATGGTTACTAGAATGTTATGACATGGTCAGGTCCATCTCCATGTAAAAAGTAAGTTGCACAGGTCTTAGATTGCCTAGTGTGTGCCGGAACGACTCAGAGAAGCAGGAGTCTCCTATCTCCTGGGTTCTGTAGCCTGAGGCACAAGAATACCCCCTGGACAGGACTCTGGGCTATTGCCTGGCCGTACCCCCAATCTATCTCCTTAAAGCTGAGTGAGCAAGTAGAGAAGCACCGGGTCCCATTTTTTAAGTCTTTACATGGTGTGACTCTCAGGGCAACACACAAACCTCAAGGCCTCTAAGTTTTGTGTCTCCATATAAGCAGAAGGTGAAACCAGCCATACAAGTCCTAGTGGATACTACAACAGAATAACATGGTTAGGCCATGGCTAGACTGGTGAGGTTGGGGTGGATTGGTGTGTCAACCATTACAGTTGGCCGCATTTCAAAGTAGCACGTTTGCTGGATATCTCTTGTCCAGCATCTTGAAGCATTAAGACCTGGAGACAAGACAAGTGAGCATTAGAGGGGAAATCTACTCTCTCTGGAGGGCAGCCAAAACCACTTATACTTGGAGTGTATGTGGGTTGGTGCATTGTGAGCATCAAAGTGTGTGGATATACAGCATAATGTGTATTATTATTTAATGTGTGTGTTCTTAAATGTTTTGTTTTGACATCCTCCGCTCACCGTAATGCACCGTAATGCACCGTAATGCTCCGCTCACCGTAATGACCATTATGTACAGCAGCAACGTTTCATAGCAGCTACTCATTATTAGTATGTACAGTAATTAAGACATAATGTGCTCTAAATAGTACACACATTGCGGCACACACACCCATGCGCTCGCATGCACAGTCACAGTGCATGCACGAACACAGCACACACACACGCACACACACACACACACACACACACACGCACACGCACGCGCACAACCTGCTGACAGCTCAGCCTTGCCTCCATCCTATGGAGATACACAGAGTTACATGGTTTATAGGGAATACTAGTGCTCTTATGAATATGCTGTTATCTTTATGGAACTTTGCAGTGTTTCTGTCTTATTTCACTCCATCTGTGTCTCTTTTGCCCCCTAGTAGTAGTAGTTGGGGCTATCAGGCTGTGAAGTGTTGATCTTCACCTGCTCCTACCTTCTCCTCTCATAACATATTTCACCCTCACTCTGCATCTACCTCTTGATCTAATGTTTTCCAGTACATTGTAACCTACCTTCACTGTTCCTCACATACGACTTTTCTCCTTCGCTCACCACACCTTCTCTTCCCCTTCACAACCTTTGCTCCTATCAACATCTCCACCTTGCCCCTGCCACCTTCACACTCTCCCTCCATCTCTCTTTCACTCTCGGAACATCTTCCACTCTCTCCATCTCTCTTTTTATTTATGCCAAGGTTGTGGTCGCTCCTCCACTGTTCAGGTCCTGAAGAGTTCTGTGACACCATAATGGTTATAACTCTCAACAGAGGCAAATAAAGCATACATGCTCCAGTTACAGTTTATTGAATGGTTTAATCAACAAACAAGTCAGCATGGTTATGACATGGTTTAGAACACCTACTCATTCAAGGGTTTTTCTTTAATTTTCTTTATTTTTACATTGTAGCATAATAGTGAAGACATCAAAACCAAAAAAAGTATTTAACAAATCAAAATAGACACCCTTTGCCTTGATGACAGCTTTGCACACTCTTGGCATTCTCTCAACCAGCTTCATGAGGTAGTCACCTGGAATGCATTTCAATTAACATGTGTGCCTTCTTAGAAGGTAATTTGTGGAATTTATTTTCATCATAATGCATTTCAGTTGTGTTGTGACAAGGTAGGGGTGGTATACAGAAGATAGCCCTATTTGGTAAAAGACCAAGTCCATATAATAGTCAATCATCACTTTAACTTCTTCGATATAGGGGGCGCTCTTTTAATTTTTGGATAAAAAACGTTCCCGTTTTAAACAAGATATTTTGTCACGAAAAGATGCTCGACTATGCATATAATTGACAGCTTTGGAAAGAAAACACTCTGATGTTTCCAAAACTGCAAAGATATTGTCTGTGAGTGCCACAGAACTAATGCTACAGGCGAAACCAAGATGAAATTTCATACAGGAAGTGCCCCAGATTTTGAATGCGCTGTGTTCCAATGTCTCCTTATATGGCTGTGAATGCGCAAGGAATGAGTTTGTTTGTTTTTTGGCAGATTTTCCCCCTATAGCGGTTCTAGTGTTAAATACTTATTTTCTGTGTATTGGAGTATTTTAAAATAATGTGGCCCGAATCAACTACTTCTACTGCTAGTATTTGAAATACATATTTTTATAATTTCCTATAAATACCCTATTTACAAATATATTCCAATATTCCACTACTTGTCTTTTCAACAAAACAAAAACACCTGAACACTTACTACGTAATGTATGTAAAAGCAATTGAGAAATAGTATTTCAACCCAGGTCTGTACAGTACTGACCATATGTTATCAGTATAGTACAGTAATGACCGTATTATGTTAGCAAAGATGTGTTGTTTAGTATTATGGGACTGACCGTATGTTTGCAGATTTGGTCTTGAGGTCGCTCCAGCGCTGGTTCATGTCGTCCAGTCGGTGCTGCAGAAACACTGCCTCCTCAGACGTTCCCAGGGACTTGACCATCTTGGGCTTATTCCCGTCCACACTCTTATAGATATCATTATGGGCATCGATCTCTGCCTGGATATCCTACAGAGAAACAGAGAGAGGTTTGAGTTTGAACAAGTCTGTGTTATTATTACAGTGTTACATAAAGTACAGAGCTTCACACATATAATTGAGTAGTCAAATCAAACCAACAAAATACTCTGCTTGTCATTTTCTATTAGCTTTAAAATGGTGGGAATGGAGAGGGGTGAAGGAGAGAGAGAATGATGGAGAGAGAGCCGTATGAATGTACTAGCTGGTCATGCGAGTGTGGAGGGACAGCTAGAAAAGCAAAGAGGGCAGAGCAGTTTAAAAATCTTTCAAATGTACTCTACCTACTCAGGACTCTTGGAAAATAAATGCGTTCCAAACTCCTCTGCCTCCCAATAGAGAACCAATTCATTCGAAACCCCCTCCACACCCTAACCAAGCATTGTGGGTTTCCATACTAATACTAATACTCTACTAATTAGCTGGTTGATAAACTGAATCAGGTTATTTACAACTGGGGTTGGAGTGAAAACCTACAGGAGGGTAGCTCTCCAGGAACTGGGTTGGAGTGAAAACCTACAGGAGGGTAGCTCTCTAGGAACATGGTTGGAGTGAAAACCTACAGGAGGGTAGCTCTCTAGGAACTGTTAGAAAATAAACAAATTCATTGGAACAGCGGCAGACTATTCTCACCTAGCCTAGTGTAAGGAGGAAGTCAGTTATTTTCACAAGGGATAGAGGTGAATGGCCCTACAATGAATCTCTCGCCATCACAGTAAATTTTCTCCCCACCACAAATCAAATGACTAAAGGTCATAACGTGAAATAATTCAGAGTGAGTGTGAGAAAGAGAGAGAGAAAGAGAGAGGCATTGTGCCGGTGAGTCGTTTGGATGTGTTCCAGCTCATTCCCAAAGTGATTTTCCTCTAACAATTTTCTTCCGAGGTGATGCTTGGATACACACACACACACACACACACACACACACACACACACACACACACGCACACGCACACAATGAAATAGCCTTCTCATTGAGTGGTGGCAAAGGTGACACATGCACATGCATACTCAAACATCTTTGTGGCATCAAATAGTCTAGTCATTGAGTGCTGCCACCATGAATGGCTACTTTGAGAGAGGGACGAAATATGAAGAGAGAGAAAAGCATGTTTCCTCAACCCAAGCTTAGGTACGGATATGTGTATGTGGGATAAACACACACCTTCCAGCTTTATTCTTACAAGGACACTGTAGATGAGGGTCACATGTGGCTGCCATTTCAGCAGTGAGCACACACACACACACACACACACACACACACACACACACACACACATCTAGACATTCCATGGCTGAACCGCTACTTGAAAAACGATACAATACCTCCACTGTGTTTAGGATTCGATGAAACATGTTCAAATGATAGCTGTGGCACACACACACCCTCTACCAAAGCCGTGTCTTTTCTTGCTCTTCAAACACAGAGCAACAGAAGGAGCATAAGGATAGTGGATAATGGATGTGTCCCTGTCACACACCCATTAACGAATGGGAGATTGGCTGGCTGTGAGCAGCCCAGACAGCGGACAATGTCCCCAGGAGGCCTAATGTTACACCTATTTTGGTTTGCAGAGGAACAAGGCATTAGAGCTGTACCTATCAGAATGGCTGACTGACAAACACACACGTGAACACAAGCACACACACAAAATAAACTAAAAGAACTGTTGGACATCAACTAGCAGCTTTGGTGAACAAATACTGGACAGAAGTGGCAAAACCTCTAGCAAGTCAAAAAATGAAGCACTACAGCGTTCCAGACATTTGAGACCAGAGCACTTGAAGGAATCTCAGTCTCCCCACGTGTTCTGCTGCCGACTAGCTGTACCCCTCCACGCTCTGGGCACTCTAATAATGTTGCTACCGTGACAAAAGCTTTAATGAGTTCAATAATAACTCCACGTACTTCATAAACCTCAGACTCACTTAGATTGCCCCACTTTATACTACACAGACAGAGGGGAGAGAGGGAGGGAGAGAGAGAGGGGGAGTGTTTGACTACAGAGACTACAGTGAATTAGTATGAGGCTGGGCTTTCATCTATGGCATCAAAAAGAAACAACCTTTCCGATCAGTTTGTCCCAATAGGAGCTCAAATAGGTGTCAAACTTCTCAATTCTACCTCTTCAAATTTCCTGAGGAGCTCTTGCAAGGTGAAGTTCAAGCCAATCATCTTCGGCTCTAGGATGAGTCTCCTCCCCCTCACCCTCACTTCTACATTGTCTCTGAGGTCACAGAGGACAAAAGGCACAGAAGGGTCGCTGGGGTTAGGGTAGTCCTCCAGTGGTTACGGTCAAACCCAGCTTTCAAAACAGGGTCAAGGTCAGTACTTGAACCGCAATCAATCCATTCCAAATATGATCAAAAACAGTTCTCAAAATACAAATACAATTAAATCTAGAGCTCAAAACACAAATTCGGGCTATCCAACCCGGCGACATACACACTTCACATACCCCTAGTCGCCATGTGTGTGTCAGTGTGTGTGTTCGCCCTGCTCGGCTAGATGATAGAAGCATCCTCCTCGATGGAACACAGGCTAAGAAGGGAGCCGTAGCTATCCTGCTGTCATGCCTCAAGCCTGGGGTTAGATGTCCTGAGAGCTGGGCTGAGGCTGGGTAGGATGTAGGAGGTGACAGGCTGTCTGAGGTGGTCTGTAGGCTGGGGAAGAAGTCCGTGAGCTGGGATAGAATTTCAGGGGTCAGGGTAGAGGTCTGGAGACTGGAGGGAACTATCCAAGTGCTGTCGAGAGGTTTGTAGACTGAGGTGGAAAGACTGAGAATCTGAAGAAATGTTCAAGCTTTTCCTCTTATTCCTTCCCTTTTTCTCTCCCTTCCTCCACTGCTTCTCCGGTCACTAAGGAAGAGGTTTACACTCCAACCCGTGGTAGGGACGAGTGTTTGTTCTCAATTACTCAGATAAAAAACACACTATCCTTGCACACACACAAACACACTCAGGTGACAGGAGGCAACACAAAGAGGCACATGGTCTGCCGACCTCTCATTCCTCTCTTACTAAGGTAATGCTAACACACTGCAGAGGAAACACAAACACACATCAGACACACTCTCACAGAGAGAGACAGGGTTATGCAGTCTTAGCCCTACTACTAGCCCCCTGTCCCAGCCTGGACTCCCTCTCACACCCTTCTATTCACAGCCAAGGCAGGGCCAGTTAGTGAAAGAATGTCTCTTTCTCCTCTCTGGAGCCCCAGGCCACGTGTCCAATGATTGAAGCCCCTGATCAGAATCACGATCCTGGAGAGAGATTCTGGCAAGCTGGTCTCTATGTCATGGAGCTCTGCAGAGAAGTTCCTGTCCACTGCAGATCTCCTTGCAGAGTGGTAATGGGAGCAGTTGTTCTTCCTCTTCTCTCTTCCTCTTTCACACTGCTTTGAGGAACCTTTGAGTAGAGTACCAACAATTTTTCTTCCTCAACGGTTCTTTTTTTTTTATCCCTCTCTTCCTCTCCGGGTCTCTTTCTCTTCCTCACTCCGGCCAGTGGCTCGGCTCTTTCCAGCAGCAGTTTATTATTTTAATCAGCATCCTCCCTTCCTACACCTCCTCCTCTTCCCTCTCCCTCTTTTCAGGTCTTGCTCCGTTCGCTAAACTAACTCAGCACCCACCCACTTCCTGAGGCCTCTACTGGCACAGAAAGAGAGTGGGGGACAGAGGTAGCAGAGGTGACAAGTGGACAGAAAGTTAGGAAGATAAATGCCCTAACCAAGGGAGAGAGGGGGAAGAGGAAGTGGAAAATGGAGAGTGTTGTGAAAAGAGAGAAAGAAGGGAGAGAAAGAAAAGAGGTGGCAGAGGGCCAAGTAATGCAGCACTTTACTAGCAGAACGTTCTACCTGTCTGAGTCAGGGATGGTGAAAACATGTGGCTCTCATGTGAATGGAGAGAAGGAAAAAGAGAATAGAAGGGGCTGGGGGTTAATCGGCCTTTGAGGAGGTTTGGGGGTTTTAGCTTTGAAACTACAACCATACAGATACGTTAAGTCTATTTGCCTCTGTGTGGGTAGGCCTACATACAAAGGCAGAGTCAACAGCAGGACAGACATATTGTGTGCATCTCACAAACAGATTGGCCACCAATGGGAGAAAGAAATAAGAATGATAAGAATGATACAATGCAGAATATTTATAAGAAAACTATGAAGTGTGCTTTACCTAATAAAAATATTGCTATGGATTTTTACCCTGTAACGGCACTTCTGATGAGGCACTATGTATGCAGAAATGAATTTGTGCTGTGTGTGTTTTTGAGAAGCAAGTCCAAGTTGATTAACCAACGGGAAATGAGCAAGTCCAACATGCGAGCGAGACAAATTCAACAACTGTTGATTCCCTGGAGTTCGATGCACACCATGTCTGTAAGTGACAAGAAAATAAAAACACACTCACAGAGGAATAAACATAGACACGGGCAAACAGAAAGGACACACACATCCACACACGATCACACAGAGGAATATGAGGTAAAAGTTACTAAACATTACTACAGCTAAGAGGGATTAGGGCCATTACAGAGGTAAGATGTCGAGCTATTAACCCTCAGACTGGGAGAGAAAAAGAGAAATTAAGAAAGAGAGGGCACAACTGAAATAGCTGATAGAGAAACAAAAACACAGAGAAAGAGCGAGAGAAAGACATAGAAAAGACAGAAAAAAGAAAGAGTGAGAAGAGAGACAAAGAGTGACAATGAAAGGGAGCGGGAGGCCATACTGTGTGGTTTAAAGGACTTGAGGCACACCTGCCTGTTATTCCCTGGCTGGATCATAGAGGAACGGAGGGCTGAGGAACTTCAATGGGATGTTAGCGTATGTTAGCGTACACACACACACGCATACACACCTGGCCTCTGTAAAGTAGCTTTTGCCCTCTGATGGGATCGAACCTAAATCAATATCAATGACGTGCAATGACCTAGGTGGTATCTATCAACAGCAGAGAGGGAGAGAGAGAGAGAGAGAGAGGAAGAGAGAAATACACTGCTGTCTTATCCTGTATGTGTGAGCGAGGAGAGAGAAAGAGAATGTAAAGGAGGAGAGAACGGGAGGAAGCTGAGTTTGTCTCACCCTGTGAGAGTAACATGCTGACCAGACTGATCGCGCGCCTGCGTAATCGTTTTGAAATATCAAAACGAACTCTGAACCAACCATATTAATTTGGGGACAGGTCGAAAAGCATTAAACATTTATGGCAATTTAGCTAGCTAGCTTCCTTGCTGTTTCTAGCTAATTTGTCCTGGGATAAAAACATTGGGTTGTTATTTTACCTGAAATGCACAAGGTCCTTTACTCAGACAATTAATCCACAAATGAAATGATAAACCGAGTTTGATTCTAGTAATCTCTCCTCCTTCAGGATTCTTCTTCTTCTCTGGACTTTATATGGCGGTTGGCAACCAACTTTAAGGTGCATTACCAACTGAACGGGAGTGTGGACCTCAGTTCATCTTTCAATCACCCACCTTGGATATATGCTCCTAAAACCCAATGAGGAGAGGGGAGACTTGCAGTGCAAAAAGCATCACAAATAGAATCAAGTTCTATTTTAGCGCCTGGCTACGCAGACGTTCAGTGGCGCACGCGATCAGAGTGGGTGCAATGATTGAATAACATGTATGTGTACATTTATTTTGCTCGCGCACGTGACTTGAGCAGTGTGGTCAGCATGTAAGTAGACAAGGAGCCAGAGTAGAGCTATGAGCTAAAACAGCCCAGTATCAGTTACTGCAGGGACAACAAACACTAGCTATCCTGTGTGGACTGTAAAATACTGCTTTGACAGAAAAAGCGATTGATGTGACCACTAAGTATTTGTCCAATTTACGTGTTTCACTTCAATGTTGAAAAAACGGCCAGAAGCTTTAAAAAAATGCATGTATCTTCACTTAACAAGGTATTCAGAGGACACACAACAGGACGTACAGACCCCCTACCAGATGTAAGATGAACTTAAGTTGAGAAAAAGAACAATGTTTCTAATGTGTGGGTTGGGTGTATAGGAGTGTATAGTGTTCTCTCTTCAGACTGGGAGAGCATCCATTACTGTATGTCACAACAAACAGTATTATTCACATTGTTCTATCATTTAGTTAGGTTCTTCTGTATGCACAGATTAACCTGACAAAGTTTACAGCGTAAAGACAGTAATGTGATATTCTTACTTTTGGTCACCTACCTCTCTAATGTGTATCATGTCTGTTTTGCATGTCATTATTTCTCACTTTTGACCTTTTTGCTGTCTGGCAGACTCTTTCTTCCTGACCTAGATAACTTTGTCTCTCTCTCTTACTCTCATCATTCCCTCTCTTTCTTAATTTCTCACCTTCTAATGTCTCTGATGCAGACACACACACAAACAGCTGAGGACCTCAAAAACAAACTGTACTGTATTCAGTGCGAAGGCAGTTAAGGAACTCTTTCACTACCACAATATCATAGGCCAGCTTTCAGACAGAGGAATCATGCATTTAACACTCGTTCCCACCCAGCCTCTCCACAGGCCACGTCGACGAGGTCACTTCCTGTGCCCGGGGTTATCGCCAACGCAACACTTCCTGTTAGAGGGACAGCGTCCTGTTCGGGAGATGAGAGATCTGTGTGTGTGTGTGCGTGTGAGAGTGTGTGTGTCCTCAACTACACTACTCTTAGAAATGTTTCTCCAGGGGTCCAAATAAGAGGTGTTGGAGAGCACACAGCGCCACCTGAGCGTTAGAGGAAGTTACACTGTTACACTTTGCACAGCAATCAATACAGGAAAGGACACCAGCATAGAAAGGTCTCCAAGGGCACCACTCTCAACTAGCTCTCACACACACCCTCCTCTGTCTTCCTTCACAGAGCTACAATTGAATAAGAATGGAAAGAAGGTAGAAGGATGGATGGAATGATGGATGGATGGATGGATAGATAGTGAACCCTGAACAGACAATACAGATCGATGGACAGATGGATCTGCATTGTCAGTGTTGCAGTAGCAATTAAGCACATTGAAAATAGATACATCGATTGCATCATGGACACATTTCTCAAATCAGGCAGGCACATGCAGATGCATACAGGATATTTAAACTCTTAATTACAAAATTGTGTGATTTACAATTACCAGTATGCTTGAGTCAAATGACATTTCATAATTTAAAGGACTTCATTTAAGGACTTAATTTAACAAAACACATTCCACATTCAATATCTCAAACAGGCTGTATTGCACAGCCAGAGAAAACAACATTTTGGGACCCTGACAATTAACCAAACAATGTTGTGTGATGTATTCATACGAAGAAAAGCCATCATGTAACAGAAAATAAATGTCCAACTAGGCTCTCTCCCAAAGTACCTAAAACCCCATCCAGCTTTGAATACTTATCCCTCTTCCTCTGCTGCCAGATGACATCGTTGTATCGACAGCAGACGACCTACCTGGTCACGTCAACAGGGCCCTTATAAAGGACAAAAGGGACGAAGGTCATGGAGCAAATCACTAACAATGTGGTAAGGGTCAATCAACCAACCCAAGAATGAACCGTGAATATCAAGTCTCGGTGTGGCTGGACAGCCTAATGCCCCCATGGCGAGATGCGTCTGAAAACATCCAGGGTGTTTTCAATAGGGACATTTAAATTGATTTGGACCAGTGGTTCCATGGCTGTGCTGCTGACTGACTAATTTAATCAATCAGCTATTGATTATGGTGGAGTGTTGTCGTGGCTTGGTGGTTTGGTGGTGGCTACTATGGTGTTGAATGCTGAGCTACAGTCAATGAACAGCATTCTTACATAGGTATTCCACTTGCCCTATCCCATCTGGACAAGACGAATACCTATGTAAGAATGCTGTTCATTGAATATAGCTCAGCATTCAACAGCACAGTACCCTCCAAGCTCATCATTAAGCCCGAAGCCATGGATCTGAACCCCGCCCTGTGCAACTGGGTCCTGGACTTCCTGAAGGTCCGCCCCCAGGTGGTGCAGGTAGGAAACAACACCTTCACTTCGTCGATCCTCAACACCGGGGCCCAACAAGGAAGTGTGTTCACCCCCCTTCTTTACTCCCTGTTCACCTATGACTGCATGGCCACGCATGCTTCCAACTCAAACATTAAGTTTGCAGATGACACAACAGTAGTAGGCCTGATTACCAACAATGACGAGACAGAACCACATCGACGGGACCACAGTGAAAAAGCTGAAAAGCTTCAAGTTCCTCTGCGTGCACACCACTGACAATCTGAAACGGTCCATCCACACAGACAGAGTGGTGAAGAAGGCGCAACAGTGCTTATTCAACCTCAGGGGGCTGAAGAAATCCATCTAGGCCCCTAAGACCCTTACAAACTTTTACAGATGCACAATTGAGAGGAGCCTGTTGGGCTGTATCACCGCCTGGTACGGCAACTGCACCACCCGCAACCGCAGGGCTCTCCAAAGGGTGGTGCGGTCTGCCCAACTTATCACCAGGGGCACGCACACAGCCGGATCTCCAGGACACCCACGGCACCCAATGTCACAGGAAGGCCAAAAAGATCATTAAGGATATCAACCACCCGAGCCACGGTCTGTTCACCCCGCTGTTCACCCCGAAGGTGAGGTCAGTAGAGGTGCATCAAAGCTGGGACCGAGAGACTGAAAAACAGCTTCTATCACAAGGCCATCAGACTGTTAAATAGCCACCACTAGCCAGCCTCCACCTAGCTACTCAACCCTGCACCTTAGAGACAGCTGCCCTATAGACATGGAATCACTGGTCAATTTAATAATGTTTACATACTGCTTTACTCATTTAATATGTATGTACTGTATTCTATTCTACTGTATTTTAGTGAACACCACTCCGACATTGCTCGTCCTAATATTTATATATTTCTTAATTCCATTCTTTTACTTTTAGATTTGTATTTTTGTGAATTGTTAGATACTACTGTACTGTTGGAGCTAGGAACACAAGCATTTCGCTACACACGCAATAACATCTGCTAAATATATGTATGTGACCAATAAAATTGGTTTGGTTGCAGGATGTGGGACAAAGGGCCAAAATGCAGAACTGTCTCACACAATCCGGGACATGTGGTCACCCTAGTTATAGGTAATTCATGTTTACCTCCTACTGAACGACTCAAGACAAGAGCTGTCCTTTAATGATGCCGTTCAGCTTCTGTGTTGTATTGTAATTCTAGGAATCGTATGAGATATAAACAGCAGCAGCACCAGAGTTTTTTTTATGGTTGTGTGTGAATGACAAGCACATGTATGCACATAAATACACAAACAAGTACAGGCACTCAGACACTCTCAATCACAGCACTATACCAACATTCAAAGCTAATTTAGAGCACTTCCTTTGTTTAATCAGAAACAGGGAAATGTGGGTAACCCAAACAGATGAGTGCAGGCCTTGAAGTCTGATTGGAGAGTCGACGAGAGGAGAGTAGAGACTTAACAAATATTAGCCAGCTAGGCCCTTGATCCGGGAGGGCATTTTCTGCTGTTTCCAAGCAAATGCTTGGTTTTGGAAAAAGCGAGCCACTAGATAGATAGCTAACTATAAGGGCACAAGGCGAGACCCAAATGCAGACACAGGAGGCAGATGGTTAGAGTCCAAGATGTTCAATCCAAAAGGGGTAGGCAAGAGAATGGCCGTGGACAGGCAAAAGGTCAAAACCAGTTCAGAGTTCCAGAGGTACAGAATGGCAGGCAGGCTTGAGGTCAGGGCAGACAGAATGGTCAGGCAGGCGGGAATGGAGTCCAGAAAAACAGGCAAAGGTCAAAACCCGAGAGGACTAGTAGGACAGAATGGAAAAGCAGGGGCATGGGAAAAAACCACGCTGGTTGGCTTGAACATACAAGACGAACTGACACAGAGAGACAGGAAACACAGGGATAAATACAGTGGGGAAAATAAGCGACACCAGGAGGGGGTGGAGACAATCACAAGGGCAGGTGCAACAGATCAGGTCGTGACATAACCAGCTACTAAATCAGCAACTGCAGAGCATTTAGCACATTTTAGACAGTCAACTGTAATAGTTACAAGATATCTGGCAAACATTTGGTTGAGTGACTCACAAGGCTCCGGTCTCTCGTCATCGTGTGCTTGTAAACAAACACCACGTGACACGTGACTGGGGACTACCTAAGCCTCCTAATAATGTGAAAGGTGAAATGAAGAATTAATTGTGTATTGCACAAGTTGACTGTATGTATTTATTTAAAAAGTAGCTACAAATATTCAAATGTATTAAAACACTTCAAAAGAAATTGTTTCAATGCTATTGACGGCATTGAAAAAACATATTTAGGCCTTTTCCAAATATACTGAATTCAGCCTAATTCTAAGCCTATACACTACACTACGGCAGCCAGCCAGACAGACAGACAGACAAGCAGGGAAATCTCAATGAGGCTAAAGGCCATTGTAAATGACTGGCTGTTTATGAGAATCAAAGAAAAAAAGGAATGTCCGCAACTCTGGGATGCTCCTATTGTGATTTAATTAGACGCAAAAAAAATACAACTTTGTTTTCCAAGTTGACCTGAGAAAGATCCAACTCGAAACAAAAATATTTTTTTTGTGCTTCTGATTAAATCGCCATGGGAGCCTACCAGAGTTGCGGACTGGTACCTGATAAGTTTGATGTGCATATGCTATTCAATCTATAGTCCATAGACAAACAAATACTGCTGTCACTGAATGCTGTATGAACTCACTACTGTAAGTCACTCTGGATAAGAGCATTTGCTAAATGACTAAAATGTAATGCAAATGTACTGAGTATATAGTATGGTAACCGTATGGTGAGGGAGTAGGTTGTACTGTCTCTGTTGATTAACTCTGAATGACAGGGAGAAGTGAGGGAGGGACGGAGACAAGTTACTGGGATTCCTGTGTAAGCTAGAGTGCCTTGTTTACAGGTTACAGACTCCCTCCTCCTCCCAGTTAGATTATTGCTGGTGAAGGTGGGAGTTGTGTAACTTGGCCGGGTCACCCAACGCTGCCTGTCACCATGACAAGAGGCTGCTGGCTATTTACTTCCTGAATGTTTACAGTAAGTCAAGTCACTCTGCATTACTATATGTTCCCTCTGGGGATGCAGCACCAAAATCAATGTAGCTATCACGTTATTAGCGTTTCATCTCTCCTTGTCCCTCTCTCGTCCTCTCCATCCCTGTGTCTAGATTAGAAGGGATAGAAGTCCCCTAGGGTTTCCTCCTGAATCTCTATCCTTTGTCGACTGCATGGTTTGCAATCTCCTCCAATCCATTTTTCCATTTAGGTCTAAACTAACTCGTACTCTGTGTTCCATCTGTTCTTAGGAGGGGCTCCCTTCTATCACCTAGTCTACTATCTCATCACCTCCCCTGGGGTTTAGACGCTGTGGTGTGTGTGTGCGTGCCTCAGTCACTTTCACTCTATATTGCATCTCTGTCCTCCCTAGGGATCCATTTTCACACCTATCCATTTTACTTTATGGAGTTTCCATCTCTCTCCGTCTCCCATATATTGCTGCTCTCTCCAAGGTGCCTCTGGTGGTAATGAGAATATGCAGAAGACGCAGCCTTGTCCCACCGATCCTTCTCTGCTGTTGTCTCCCTTGAGATGAAAAGGTCTCCACGGAGTCAAGATAGAGTAATGTTCTCTGCATGCCTTTACCTCCCTCCTTACTGTGGGTCTCTCAGACACCTCATAAAGTGAGAACCGGGCCCGTCCCAAAGTTCTAGCCAAGCGGTTCCCTCTATAGGATAAGAGCTAAGTAGAGATATAATGTTCTTTGTCTGTATGACCCTACGGCTGGTCTCTCCAGGGATGAGGTCTTACTCTCTGTAGTCAACAGGAATAGGAGAGTGTACTCTCTAAATGCCTCTTATATTCCCTCTCACTCCATGGAATTAGGTTCAATTCACAGAGCAGCACATATTAACTCAACACATCCTATAGTAACCTTGTCTTGTTTGCAGTTGGCTCAGAGCGTACGTTTTCAGTGTGCAGAAGATCAACTCTGTGTTAACAGCTCTCTCTAATCAAAGAGACAGAGAGCCCGGTCGGCAAGGGCCATTGTTCATCCTTAACAGCCATTGTTTTGATTGGCAGGTCCTGTTCCGTAGGGGCGGGGCTGAGTCTGGAGCACCATTAACCTGCTGTCCCTGTTGCGCCCTCCAATCAGCTTTAAGATCCTTTAACACGCCTCAACAGGACACTTAACACAGCAGTTAACACTGTGTTCCATAATGTAGCTAATGAGATGGAGAGGTCTACGCAGGTACTCAGACAGCACCCAGACAAACAGTTAGACGTCTTGGGAAGGTTGCTTGTCCGTGCATCGTTGTAATGCATCTTCTGTGGACAATCAGTGTTGCACGCACGCCTACACACACGCCTACACACACACACACACACACACACACACACAAGGTGGTGACAGGGCAAATCCTCTTGTCATCAGTTTTCACGATGAATAACCCATCTCTGTCATGGATGGAGTAATATGAGGTGACTGGGGAAGAATTATGTTATCCAAGACAAGGGCACCAGGAAATTAAACAATACAACAGGCCACAAAAATACCAAGTCCACCCTGCCATTCACAACACATGGTCTGGGGTTGCGTAGAGACTTGACCCCTAGTATAGTCACTGGAGGAATGAGGGATTTCTGTGAGAGTGCTGCTATGCTTCTTGGCCAGTAAAGTGTGTTTCTTTGAAATTGCGCTTACAGCACAGCGAAGAGTTATTCAAATTAGCCTGAAAAGGAGGGATAAAGAGAGAAGAGATGGGGGAGTGATAGAAAGAGAAGGGCAATATCTGAGAGGCACAGATCTAAAAGAGCTGACTCTTCCCCTTACATTTATTCATATAGAGTCAAGTGATTGCCCCCCTGTGTGTGTGTGTGTGTGTGTGTGCATGCTTAAGTTTGTGTGTGTTGTACAGTAACATACACAGTCTTCAAATAATGTTAAAAGCAGGCATCCATGTTGATCTGCTTGTCATTTTCTCCTCCCTCTCTTCTCTCTCCCCATATCCATCTCTGTGATGAAAAAGACTGTGCCAGCCGAGGAGCGAGGCAAGGCGAGGCTGCGGTGCTGAGAGGCAGAGAGGTGTTAGTGTGTTTGAGCTTCAGACTCATCCACAACACAAAACTCAATTAGCCTAATTACATGGAAATGGAAAGAACAGAGTGAGTGGGAGAGCGAGAGCGAGGGAGGAAAAAGGTGGGGGTGTGTGCTGCGTGTGTGTCTGTGTGCATGCTCTATATTACAGAGTGCTCCTGGAGACTGGGGCTACCTAAGGAAGCTAATGAACAAATAGCTGTTACCATTACTATGGGGGTAAGAGGGAGTGGAAAGGAGGGAGGGAGTGTATATTCCTCTTCATCTAGGTCTCTGCTGTGTCTAGTACAACCCTTCTAATTTAGATGGCAGAAAGGAGAGAGCAGAAATAGCAGCAGACAGACAAGGCCAGAACCATAGGGGTTACACTGACTCAAGTGGTTCTGAAACACCACGTAGTGTCTGAACCACACCGCCTGCCCTAGACACACACACACTAATGCTTGACTCAAGTGGTTCTGAAACACCACGTAGTGTCTGAACCACACCGTCTGTCCTAGACACATACACTAATGCGTGACTCAAGTGATACCATAAGATAATGCCTTAATGCTGTGTCTGAGGGGATAAAGTCATACATTTTCCGATGTTGTGATATAATGAATGATTCTTGACTGCAGAATGAGATGAACTAGTTAGCACGACTATACGGATTGTGATGATTGTATGGTGCCTTACGGAACACTTTACACAGTTGATTGAAGATGAGTCCTACGTTACGGACCACAACTGATGTGTATGGTAAGATCATGATGGTGTGCAATGAGATTTCATTTATGGCTGGAGTGCTCTGGAGTGCTATTGAGCACTTCCACACACTTCTCTGTGAGGAGTTGTGCTGCAGCCAGACAAATGCGGAGAGCTCTCCTATATCTTGATATCTATTTCTCTCTCACCTCATCTATATCTATTGGTCTCTCTCTCACGTATCCCCTTCTCTCTCACACCATCTACTGTATTTCCTATCCGTTTTGTCTTGAGCTTTACGGGTTTACTCCAACTCACTCCGTTTGTGTTCCCCTCTCTCCCTCTCTTAAACACTTCCTCCATTTCCCTCAAATCAATCACAACATCTCTCCTTCCCTCTCGCTTTCTGTTGCACCGGTGCCTTTGTCTATCAGTCGTATAGTTCATTAGTCAAATAATTCTATAGCAACACCAACACACAGAGAAAACAGAGCACCTCTCTACATTTGAAACTAAATGAAAATAACCACATAAAACACAATTACGACATTCACAAACAAGCACCAAATGTAGGGGTGAACCCATTCAGTCGACTGGTCCATTGTTTAGTCAATAGGCTGTTGGGCAACAGATTTCTTTAGTTTTATGGTGCACAAGACAGTTTTATGGTGCACAAGACACTTGTCTGATTCGCACCCGTCTCGGAGGCCACAGGGATGGCACAGTCCATCACTCTAAGACGTGATACTGAAATTGTATATGGTTATATTATGTAAAAAATAATGGTGCAACACGAATATAAATGTATTTTAGAACAAATGCGCTTTCTCCCACATTGGATATAGTTGCTGTCCGCGGTTCTGAAACAATACTCAACGTGCCGTAGAATTGGCACCTTTCCCTATGTTACTATGTGCTATGTGCATAATAGCAAAGTTAACTAGCATATTGTGATTGAGAATAATGCAGCGGAGGCACAGCAGCAGAGACGAAGGAACAGCCCTTGCCTTAGTATAATTGTCTAAGAAAATTGAGGAGAGAGGAAACCAACCTAATTAGGTCTGTAATCAATAGCCTAACTGTTAAATATGCCTGGCTTTATAAATCATCCATATATATATACAGAAGACAGATCTTGCTGCTGTTGCTTGTTTAAGTGTTTATTTAATAGCCTACTGATTCCGTGAGCACCAAGTCTCGTTGCAACGGAAAAATGTCGGATAAAGCAATTTAACAGCTGTTTTCAATCTTTGATATGCTGTAATAAAGGCTTTTTCAAAAAAGTAGTTAGAACAGACTGGTATTATTTAGCTTTGTTTAGACTGTTCCAAACAGGCTGAACATTTTAATTTTAATCTAAAAGCACCTGTTTGTCACACATAACATGCATGCAGCTCTTGCTCCTACACTACACCCTCCTTTTTAAATTTTAAGAGCAAAATTCGTATTTACAATGACGGCCTACCCCGGCCAAACCCTAACTCAGACAACGCTGGGCCAATTGTGCACCGCCCTATGGGACTCCCAATCATGGCTGGTTGTGATACAGCCTGGAATTGAACCAGGGTCGGTACACCTCTAGCACTGAGATGCAGTGCCTTAGACCGCTGCGCCACTCGGGAGCACACTCAGGATCTGCTTTTTATTGTTATTATTACAATTATTATCATGATCCTCATTATAATACTAAGTAATGTCGTTATCATTAGTAGGCTTTGTATAGTAAACTTGTATAACCACCATTGAGCTGTAGGCCTAAGAGCGTGTCCTGTTTAGTCTTAATACCCTAACTTACTTCGGCCCACATGTCAATACAGTATATAGGCTACTGTAGCAATCAATCATTCATTTCTTCATGCCATCACACAGAATACCAGACAGTCATGCTTAGAAGTGAAATCAAGCATTTTAGTCTTACAATTAAATAAAGGAAGCTTTGAAAAAATGTGCCTAAACAATAAACAAACCACAATTCACGAATGCATGCAACTGTTTTTAGTCTGCTGTAATAAATACTTTATATATCTTTTTTTCCCATTAGAATAGACTCTCTGGTACACTTGTGATTCTTACATTGTTCCAAATGGTCAGAAAAAAATCTAATATTGTAATCTAACAGCAACTGTTTGGCACACATAATACTCACCTAATGCTTGCTTCTATACCCTCCTTTTTCCGGATCTCCAGTAGTTTCCACCACTAAGTCAAATGTCTTCCACAGATCTGACTTCGCCTTTTCCGCCTGAGCAACCAGTAAACATTTGCTCGTTTTGAGTTTCACATCCTCCGCATCAATTTTGCTGTCTTGTGTTACTGTGTTTGGAGTTTGTTGTAATCATGCGTGCATTGCTTACATGTTTCACATAAAGAGAGCAAGGGTTGAGGGAATAGGGAATGTTTTTCCTAAACAAATCAGAAATTTCGGTAACAGAGCTTTTCAGTCAGAAACAAGTAAGAACCTAAATGGCTGAAATGATGTAGCAGCTTCAGCATGGACAGCGCAATAAACACTTGCTGTGCTGTGGTGCCTTTTCAGTGCAGTAGCGAGGAGAGCAAGACAATGTGTGCCAGTCACACAGGCACTAACACAGTGTGACCACTGGGCTCGTTCTTGAGTAATTTGTGTGTCTTAATTATTCAATCTAACAGTGTGCTTAAAGCATCAGCCAAGATCAGTGCATATGTAGTTGATGTTATTCAAACACATAGTATGTGTGTCTATACAGTGCCTTCGTAATCTATTCAGACCCCATGACTTTTTCCACATTTTGTTACGTTACTGCCGTAATCAAAAATTTATTCAATCAATCAAATCCTCAGCAAGCCACACAATACACCATAATGACAAAGCAAAACAGTTTTTAATTTTTTTTAGCAAATCTATTAAAAATAAAAAACAGAAATACTTTATTTACATAAGAATTCAGACCCTTTCCTATGTGACTCGAAATTGAGCTTAGGTGCATCCTGTTTCCATTGATCATCCTTGCGATGTTTCTACAACTTGATTTTAGTCCACCTGTGGTACATTAATTTGATTGTACAAGATTTGGAAAGGCACACATCTGTCTATATAAGGTCCCACAGTTGACAGTGCATGTCAGAGCAAAAACCAAGCCATGAGGTCAAAGGAATTGTCTGTACAATAATTGTGCCGAGGCACAGATCTGGATTGTGTCGAGGAACAGATCTGGGGAAGGTTACCAAAAAATTATGCATTATTGAAGGTCCCCAAGAAACCTTGGCCTCCATCATTTTTAAATGGAAGAAGTTTGGAACCACCAAGACTCTTCCTAGAGCTGGCTGCCTGGACAAATTGAGCAGTTGGGACAGAAGGGCCTTCGTCAGGGAGGTGACCATGAACCCGGTGGTTACTCTGACAGAGCTCTAGAGTTCCTCTGTGGAGATGGGAGAACCTTCCAGAAGGATAACCATCTCTGCAGCACCACCAATCTACCAGGCCTTTATGGTAGATTGGCCAGACAGAAGCCACTCCTCAGTAAAAGACAGCCTGCTTGGAGTTTACCAAAACGCAGACCATGAGAGACAAGATTCTCTGGTCTGATGAAACCAATATTGAACTCGTTGGCCTGAATGCCAAGCATCATGTCTGGAAGAAACCTTGCACCATCCCTACAGTGAAGCATGGTGGTGGCAGCATCATGCTGTGGGGATATTTTTCAGCGGCAGGGACTGGGAGACAAGTCAGGGTCGAGGGAAAGATGAACGGAGCAAAGTACAGAGAAATCCTTGATGAAAGCCTGCTCCAGAGCGCTCAAAACCTCAGACTGAGCCGAAGGTTCACCTTCCAACAGGACAATGACCCTAAGCACACAGCCAAGACAACACAGGTGTGGCTTCGGGACAAGTCTCTGAATGTCCTTGAGTGGCCCAGCCAGAGCCCGTACTTGAACCTAATCAAACATCTCTGAAGAGACCTGAAAATACACTCCCCATCCAACTGACAGACCTTAAGAGGATCTGTAAAGAATGGGAGAAACGCCCCAAATACCGGTGTGATTACAGCCAAGAAGACTCAAGACTGTAATCACTGCCAAAGGTGGTTCAACAAAGTACCGAGTAAAGGGGCTAAATACTTATGTAAATGTAATATTTAAGTTTTTAAAAATATATAAATTAGCACAAATGTAAAAAAAAATATGCTTTTGCTTTGTCATTATGGGGTATTGTATGTAGATTGATGAGGGGGGGAAATGTGATCATTTTCAGAATAAGGCTGTAACCAAACAATTTGGAAAAGTGAAGGGATCTGAATAGTTTTAAACATTTCGACATTCGACATTTCGACTCTCGGTCGACCAAGATTAGTTTTTGTCAGGGACAGCTCCACCCAGATGTCAGGCCTGGTTTAAGAAAAAATGATTGCACAATGACATCACACAACAAACTAGTCAACAAACTGTTTTTGTACAGAAGGTTATTGCTCAGTATGGTTCAGATGGTATTTATATTATATATTCATTTCATGGTTTCATTAATTGAAAAGCTGTTTGCATGGCATGCCAAATGATCATTCCGGCATCTGCCACAGTGATGATGGAAAAAGGGTGTATATAGAGTAAGACAAAGACAGAGAGAGAGAGAGACAGAGAGAAAGAGAGCAGAAGAGATATGAGAGAGCAGAAGAGATATGTGTTCCGTTGCACTAGATGCTCGTTTCTAGACGAGTGAGCGCACACACACACATGCGGTCGTTATCGTTCTCCTCTCTAATCTGTGTATGATTCCTTTGATCTTCTGAGTGATAAGGAAACACTCATTTCAGATGTAGTCTGTCCCATTAGTGAGAACTAAAGCGGAACAGAGAAGAGAACAGAGGATGTTTGTAATATAGCGCGTTTGGGCTGTGCAGATGTTTAAATACACTTAGTGCACACACTGACAAACAAGGTGGTTAAAAACAATGAAGAGATGTCAGAATGCAGAAGCAGAATGGCACTAACAGATATTACAAAGACATCTTATCTATGAATCATAAAATGTGGACACAGAATGGAGGACCACATATGCTAGTTGACAGTCCAGACAGAAAGATGTCTGTTGACTCTATATAACACCACTCCATCCAGGTCAGTCAGTACAGTACAGGCATCTTGTTTTCACCATTCAGCCCCTTGGTAACAATCATCCTCCCACTAACCCCATAATTTCCTTGGATACGCTCCCCCGTATCTGCTGTTCCATTTATACAAGTACAGTACACACGCCTAAAGCCTTCCCCAAGCATCACATTAAAAACAGCTTTAATTTAATGTTTTAACCTTTTAACCTATTTAACTAGGCAAGTCAGTTAGGAACAAATTCTTATTTACAATGACAGACTACCGGGGAGCAGTGGGTTAACTGCCTTGTTCAGCGGCAGAAAGACAAATATTTACCTTGTCAGCTCAGAGATTCAATCCAGCAAACTTTCGGTTACTGGTCCAATGCTCTAACCACTAGGCTACCTGCCACCCCAATGTACACATATATAAAAAAATATATACCATCTGTAAAGTTGTCCACAATAAGTGGCAATTACACTGACTCTCCTTCACATTCTTCCAAACACAGATGTGTTTTGTGAGTTTTTTATGAATACAGTTTTAATGAGAAAATCTATGATGAAATGCATTACACCGTACCCACACCAGCCATGCGCGTTTGTCATCGTGCGCAAATGTATTTTGTCCCCCCACACCAAACACGATCATGACATGCAGGTTTAAATATCAAAACAAACTCTGAACCAATGATATTAATTTGGGGACAGGTTGAAAAGCATTAAACATTTATGGCAATTTAGCTAGTTAGCTTTCAGTTGCTAGCTAATTTGTCCTATTTAGCTAGCTTGATGTTGGTAGGTAATTTGTCCTGGGATATAAACGTTGAGTTATTTTACCTGAAATGCACAAGGTCCTCTACTCCGACAATTAATCCACATATAAAACGGTCAACCGAATCGTTTCTAGTCATCTCTCCTTTTCTTCTTTGGACTATATGGCAATTGGCATCTAACCTTCATAGTTACCATGACGACCGTCCAAACTCAGTTAATCTTTCAGTCACCCACGTGGGTATAACCAATGATGAGATGGCACGTGGGTATCTGCTTCTATAAACCAATGAGGAGATGGAAAAGGTAGGACTTGCAACGCGTTCGGCGTCACAAATAGAACTGACTTCTATTTTAGCGCTTGGCAACGCAGATGCTCGTTGGCGGGTGCGAGCAGCGTGGGTGCAATAATTGAATAACATGTATTTTTTACATTTGTTTTTGCAACGCTCGCACACGCGACGCGAGCGGTCTGGTCAGCATGTTAGACGTAACTAATGTCCTCATAAGGGGAAGTTATATGTAATAGAGATGACGACTAAGATCCATTTTTGTGCTTATGGTATAGACTGGTGTTAGTGGCCATTCACTCACCTTTTGATACACCATTAGCACCCCATTGTCCCACCTCCTACTCCTCCTCCTCCTCCTCTTCGTCTTCCCATCCCTCCCTTCATTCATTTCTACTTCTGTCTCTCCCACCTGCCGTGTACATGCACGCACACAACTATGTATGAGTGCAGCCGTGTGTGTGTGTGTGTGTGTTTGCTCCCTGCTGTTTTAAAAGCACTAGCCCCTCTCCAGACAGTAAGCATGGTGTGGGTAATTGAACTCGCTATGTGGCTGAGACGCTATCTCCTCCTTACAGCTTTGAAAAATCCATGACATCTCGCTGACACACGTTTACGATCACGTTTCTCCAAAACGGATCTTTATTTAGTAGCTTGAAAGTCAGGGTAGAGCGGCAGGGTAGCCTAGTGGTTAGAGTGTTGGACTAGTGACCGGAAGGTTGCAAGTTCAAATCCCCGAGCTGACAAGGTACAAATCTGTTGTTCTGCCCCTGAACAGGCAGTTAACCCACTGTTCCTACACCGTCATTGAAAATAAGAATTTGATCTTAATAACCTCTTGAAACTCTGGGGGCAGTATTTCATTTTTGGATGAAAAACGTTCCCGTTTTAAACAAGATATTTTGTTACGAAAAGATGCTCGACTATGCATATAATTGACAGCTTTGGAAAGAAAACACTCTGACATTTCCAAAACTGCAAAGATATTATCTGTGAGTGCCACAGAACTGATGCTACAGGCGAAACCAAGATGAAACTTCAAACAGGAAATGCCCCAGATTTTGGAGGCGCTGTGTTCCAATGTCTCCTTATATGGCTGTGAATGCGCCAGGAACGAGCCTACACTTTCTGTCGTTTCCCCAAGGTGTCTGCAGCATTGTGACTGCATGTATTTTTCCATGTGGTTCAGAGGAGAAACCAAACTTCCACGAATGATATATCATCGAATAGATATGTGAAAAACACCTTGAGGATTGTTTCTAAACAATGTTTGCCATGTTTCTGTCGATATTACGGAGTTAATTTGGAAAAAATGTGATGAACAAAACGGAGCGATTTCTCCTATACAAGTAATCTTTTTGGAAAAACGGAACATTTGCTATCTAACTGAGAGTCTCCTCATTGAAAACATCCAAAGTTCTTCAAAGGTAAATGATTTTATTATGAATGCTTTTCTTGTTTTTGTGAAAATGTTGCCTGCTGAATGCTAGGCTTAATGCTATGCTAGCTATCAATACTCTTACACAAATGCTTGTTTTGCTATATATTTTGAAAATCTGAGGTGAGTGTTGTTAACAAAAGGCTAAGCTTGAGAGCCAATATATTTATTTCATTTCATTTGCGATTTTCATGAATAGTTAACGTTGCGTTATGGTAATGAGCTTGAGGCTATATTTACGATCCCGGATACGGGATTGCTCGTTTCAAGAGTTGCCTAGTTAAATAAAGGTAAAATAAAAAATAAATTTAAAAAATTACCACTGGACCTAGAGACAGTGGGAGGAGCTCTTTACCCCACCAAATGAGTGAGTGGTAACAAAAGCTAAATGGAGGGCAATAAAAGTGAAGCTGAAATGGATCAGTTGGAAACAAGATGACAAACCACTGCTGAGATAGCAGACTACGTTCCTCTCCAATTCACCACTTTGTTGCCTTCATCCCTCCTTACCTCTCAATACCTCCCTCATTCCCCCATCTCGCCATCTTCTGTTTCATAAAACACATCTGGTGTTTGACTGGTGCCGTGATATACCCATCATGCTTCTGTTGGTCCACTTAACCCCGACTGAGACAGAATAATTGGCTGTGCTTAAATCCTTGTCACACACAGTAAATCCTAGTAAAGTAGAGCTAGCCGTCAAGGCTGTATGTCTCTTCGGCTGATCTATATCTCATCCCCCCTTTTCATTCCTCCTCTTTCCTGCTCTTATTTAAGTTGACGGCCCACGGTTACCTGATTGATGGCAGAGTAATGCATGAATTCATGCAAACACACACACACACACACACACACACACACACACACACACACACACACACACACGTGAGACAGAGATGGGGTTAATGCCTTGGTTTGGTATAGTGCTGCCCATCAGGCTGAACTCTTCCTGTGGGGGCATACTTGATCAATGAAAAGAACATAGGACATGCTTTTAGAGAGGGAGAGAAAGAAAGCGTGCGAGAGAGAGAGAGAGAGAGAGAGAGAGAAGGTAAATGAAATAGCATGAGAGAGAGAGAGAGGTAGAGGGTAGAGGTAGAGAGATGTATTACTCCCTCTCTCTCTGTATCCTCCCCTCTTTCCCAGTGATCAAATCAAATCAAATGTATTTATATAGCCCTTCGTACATCAGCTGATATCTCAAAGTGCTGTACAGAAACCCAGCCTAAAACCCCAAACAGCAAGCAATGCAGGTGTAGAAGCACAGTGGCTAGGAAAAACTCCCTAGAAAGGGTGAGACTTGATGAGACTTGCAGCGTAGTTCTACTGGTATCACTTGCTTTATTCTCTGCCCTAACACATCCAGCACCGTTAGAAATGTCAAACCTCATTCACAAACCATATTTACCATAGCTTGTATGGTAAATCCCAGGTCAAATTAGGAACATGGAGCTAACAGGCATGTGTTTACCATAGCATCAAAAAGATAGACCAGACCGTGAGTACTGACTACTGTAATGGAGAAAGTCAAATCCCTTCACAACACTAACAGGGGACACACACAGCATATGCCAGCCTTACATAACATGGCATCAAATATGTGCACTGGGACAAAGGGCATTGGGGCAATTATATCTAATGATGGTGGGACCAAATGTATCTAGATTATGGCTATAAGGGGTAATTTAATTTCTACCCAGATTATGTAAATGAATAGTGAGTTTGCCCTCAGCTTCCTCTCTCTGACTCTTCAGTTCCCTTCTTTTCCCTCTCCTGTCTTATACAGTTTTGACTGGTTCAACATTCAAAGTTAAAGAACATATCAAATACAAATAGCTAAATCAATTTCTATACCTTTTCATCGGTGTGACTATGATGATAAAGTTTCTCTATTGAGATAGAAAGATGAATAGTGCACTACGGGGAGATAGAGAGAAAGATGAATAGTGCACTACGGGGAGATAGAGAGAAAGATGAATAGTGCACTACGGGGAGATAGAGAGAAAGATGAATAGTGCACTACGGGGAGCGAGAGAGAGAGAGAGAGAGAGAGAGAGAGAGAGAGAAGAGCAACCAGTGAAGAACGAACACAATTGTAAATACAACCCATACAGCGCATTCAGAAAGTATTCAGATCTTACAGCCTTATTCTAAAATGGATTACATATTTTTTTTCTCATCTACACACACTACCCCATATTGACAAAGCAAAAACAAGGTCTTCGAAAATTTAGCAAAAAAATTATACCTGAAGTATTCAGACCCTTTGAAACTCGAAATTGAGCACCGGTGCATCCTGTTTCCAATGATCCATCCTTGAGATGTTTCTACAACTTGACTGGAGTCCACCTGTGGTAAATTCAATTGATTGGACATGATTTGGAAAGGCACACACCTGTCTACATAAGGTCCCACAGTTGACAGTGCATGTCAGAGCAAAAACCAAGCCGTGAGGTCGAAGGGATTGTCCGTAGAGCTCCAGACAGGATTGTGTCGAGGCACAGATCTGCAGTATTGAAGGTCCCCAAGAACTCAGTGGCCTCTGAGTTCCTCTGTGGAGATGGGAGAACCTTCCAGAAGGACAAACATCTCTGCAGCACTCCACCAATCAGGCCTTTTCTGGTAGTGGCCATACTGAAGCCACTCCTCAGTAAAAGGCACATGACAGTCCGCTTGGAGTTTGCCAAAAGGTACCTAAAGGACTCTGACCATGAGAAACAAAATTCTTCGGTCTGATGAAACCAAGATTGAACTCATGATCCTTGATGAAAACCTGCTCCAGAGCGCTCAGAACCTCAGACTGGGCCGAAGGTTCACCTTCCAACAGGACAAATACCCTAAGCACACAGCCACGACAACGCAGGAGTGGCTTCGGAACAAGTCAAAGGGAAGCACAGCCGCGAGCTGCACAGTGACATGAGCCTACCAGACGAGCTAAATCACTTCTATGCTCGATTCGAGGCAAGCAACACTGAGGCATGCATGACAGCATCAGCTATTCTGGATGACTGTGTGATCACGCTCTCCGTAGCCGATGTGAGTATGTCCTTTAAACAGGTCAACATACACAAGGCTGCGGTTCCAGACGGATTACCAGGACGTGTGCTCCGGGCATGTGCTGACCATTTTCAACATGTCCCTGATTATGTCTGTAATACCAACAAATTTCAAGCAGACCACCATAGTACCTGTGCCCAAGAACACAAAGGCAACCTGCCTAAATGACTACAGACACATAGCACTCATGTCTGCAGCCATGAAGTGCTTTGAAAGGTTGGTAATGGCTCACATCAATACCATTATCCCAGAAACCCTAGACCCACTCCAATTTGCATACCGCCCAAACAGATCCACAGATGATGCAAACTCTATTGCACCCCACATTGCCCTTTCCCACCTGGACAAAAGGAACACTTATGTGAAAATGCTATTCATTGACTACAGCTCAGAATTCAAAACCATATTATCCTCAAAGCTCATCACTAAGCTAAGGATCCTGGGACTAAACACCTCCCTCTGTAACTGGATCCTGGACTTCCTGACGTGCCGCCCCCAGGTGGTGAGGGTAGGTAGCAACACATCTGCCACGCTGATCTTCAACACTGCAGCTCCCCAGGGGTGTGTGCTCAGTCCCCTTCTGTACTCCCTGTTCACACATGACTGCATGGCCAGGCATGACTCCAACACCATCATTAAGTTTGCAGATGACACAACATTGTCACAACAGTGTGTCATCACAACAGTGACACAACCTGATCACCGACAACGACGAAACAGCCTATAGGGAGGAAGTCAGAGACCTGGCCGGGTGGAGCCAGAATAACAACCTATCCCTCAACGTAACCAAGACTAAGGAGATTATTGTGGACTACAGGAAAAAGAGGACTGAGCACACCCCCATTCTCATTGACGGGGCTGTAGTGAAGCAGGTTGAGAGCTTCAAGTTCCTTGGTGTCCACATCAACAACAAACTAGAATGGTCCAAACACACCAAGACAGTCGTGAAGAGGGCACAACAAAGCCTATTACCCCTCAGGAAACTAAAAAGATTTGGCATGGGTTCTGAGATCGTCAAAGGGTTCTACAGCTGCAACATCGAGAGCATCCTGATTGGTTGCATCACTGTCTGGTAAGGCAATTGCTCGGCCTATGACCGCAAGGCACTACAGAGGGTAGTGCGTACGGCCCAGTACATCACTGGAGCTAAGCTCCCTGCCATCCAAAACCTCTACACCAGGCAGTGTCAGAGGAAGGCCCTAAAAATTGTCAAAGACCCCAGCCACCCAAGTCATAGACTGTTCTGTCTATTACCGCATGGCAAGCGGTACCGGAGTGCCAAGTCTAGGGCAAAAAGGCTTCTCAACAGTTTTTACCCCCAAGCCATAAGACTCCTGAACAGGTACTCAAATGGCTACCCAGACTATTCGCATTGTGTGCCACCTTCCTCCCCGAACCCCTTTTTACTCTGCTGCTACTCTCCGTTTATCATATATGCATAGTCACTTTAACTATTCATTCATGTACATACTACCTCAATTGGGCCGACCAACCAGCGCTCCCGCACATTGGCTAACCGGGCTGTCTGCATTGTGTCCCACCCACCACCCGCAAACCCCTCTTTTACGCTACTGCTACTCTTTGTTCCTCACATATTCATAGTCACTTTAACCATATCCACATGTACATACTACCTCAATCAGCCTGACTAAGCAGTGTCTGTATGTAGCCTCGCTACTGTATATAGCCTGTCTTTTTACTGTTGTTTTCTTTACCTACCTATTGTTCACCTAATACCTTTTTTGCACTACCTGTAAGTAAGCATTTCACTGTAAGGTCTGTTGTATTCAGCGGACATGACACATACATTTTGATTTGATTTGAGTCTAGAGCCCAGAGATAAACCCGATCAAACATCTCTGGAGAGACCTGAAAATAGCTGTGCAGTGACGCTCCCCGTCCAACCTGAAAGAACTTGAGAGGATCTGCAGAGAAGAATGTGAGACACTCCCAAATTACAGGTGTGCCAAGCTTGTAGTGTCCTACCCAAGAAGACGAGGCAATAATCGCTGCAAAAGGTGCTTCAAAAAAGTATTGAGTATAGGGTCTGAATACTTATGTAAATTTAATTTCCAGTTGTTGTTTTTTTGTTCAAAACATTTCTATAAAAACAGTTTTTGCTTCATCATTATGGGATATTGTGTGTAGATTGATGAGGGAAAATACAATTTAATACATTTTTGAATAAGTCCGTAAAGTAACAAAACATGGAAAAGTGAAGGGGTCTGAAAACTTTCCGAATGCACTGTATTTATGTTTATTTATTTTCCCTTTGGTACTTTAACTTCTTGGTGACAGGGGGCAGTATTTTCATGTCCGGATGAAATGCATGCCCAAATTCAACTGCCTGCTACTCATTCCCAGAAGATAAGATATGCATATTATTAGTAGATATGGATAGAAAACACGCTGAAGTTTCGAAAACTGTTTGAATCATGTCTGTGAGTATAACAGAACTTATTTAGCAGGTGAAACCCGAGGACAAACCATTCAGATTCTTTTTTTTTTTAGGTCACTCTCTTTTCAATGAGAATTCATTGGGAATCCAGATTTCTAAGGGGCCTTCTTGTAGTTCCTACCACTTCCACTGGATGTCACCAGTCTTTAGAAATTGGTTGAGGTTTTTCCTTTGTGTAATGAAGAAGTACGGCCATCTTGAACGAGGGTAACTTGAAGTGTAATGTTAGATAGAGGCGCGTGACCAGAAAGCATGCTAAGTTTGTTTTCCTCCTGTATTGAACACAGATCATCCTGTCTTCAATTTTATTGATTATTTACGTTAAAAACTACCTAAAGTTGTATTACAAAAGTAGTTTGAAATGTTTTGGCAAAGTTTTTGAGATACTTTAGTCACGTTGCGCAAGTTGGAACCGGTGTTTTTCTGGATCAAGCGCGCCAAATAAATTGACATTTTGGACATATATCGACGGAATTAATCTAACTAAAGGACCATTTGTGATGTTTATGGGACATAATTGAGTGCCAACAAACAACATATTGAGTGCTCATCAAAGTTAAGGCATGAATTATATTTTCATTTCTACGTTTTGTGTCGCGCCTGCAGGGTTGAAATATGCTTTTCTCTTTGTTTACTATGGTGCTATCCTCAGATGTTACCATTGTTTTCTTTCGCCGAAAAAAGCCTTTTTGAAATCTGACATGTTGGCTGGATTCACAACAAGTGTAGTGCAATCTTGCATGTGTGATTTAATTAAAGTTTTTATAGTAATTTATTTGAATTTGGCGCTCTGCATTTTCCCTGGCTTTTGGCCAGGTGGGGCGCTAGCGTCCCACATATCCCAGAGAGGTTAACTATTTGCTCATCGTTGTTTATTTTATTAATTTTTTCACCTTTATTTAACCAGGTAGGCTAGTTGAGAACAAGTTCTCATTTGCAACTGCGACCTGGCCAAGATAAAGCATAGCAGTGTGAACAGAGAACACAGAGTTACACATGGAGTAAACAATTAACAAGTCAATAACACAGTAGAAAAAAGGGGAGTCTATATACATTGTGTGCAAAAGGCATGAGGAGGTAGGTGAATAATTACAATTTTGCAGATTAACACTGGAGTGATACATGATCAGATGGTCATGTACAGGTAGAGATATTGGTGTGCAAAAGAGCAGAAAAGTAAATAAATTAAAACAGTATGGGGATGAGGTAGGTGAAAATGGGTGGGCTATTTACCAATAGACTATGTACAGCTGCAGCAATCGGTTAGCTGCTCAGATAGCTGATGTTTGAAGTTGGTGAGGGAGATAAAAGTCTCCAACTTCAGCGATTTTTGCAATTCGTTCCAGTCACAGGCAGCAGAGTACTGGAACGAAAGGTGGCCAAATGAGGTGTTGGCTTTAGGGATGATCAGTGAGATACACCTGCTGGAGCGCGTTGTAAGACTGTACATAAACATAATGCCTTTTAAAATGTCTCTATACTTTTGAAACTTTTGTGAGTGTAATGTTTCGTGTTCATTTTGACTTCTGTTTATTATCCATTTCAATTGCTTCGGCAACGTAAACATGTTTCCCATGCCAATAAGACCCTTTTGAAAGGAACTGAGAGAAAGAGAGAGAGATGAGAGAGGGAGTGGCTTTAGGGTAAGTCCTTGATTAAGGGTAGTAGAACAGTCCTGTTCCGGGATGAAATAATCATATTTCGGACTGGCACAGTGCTGTCAATCGATAAGAAGCAGATTACACCCATATAAACCCTACCATCCTCCATCCCAGTATCATGTCTCTCTTTCTCCCTCTCTCTCTGTATGTGTGTGTGTGTGTGTGCGTGCATGCTCAGTGTTTCCCCTACATTCATTTAGCAGCTTCACCATGCCGCTACTACATCATTGCATTTTGGAGTAGAATGCCTTTTTAAAAAGTCACCAGAAGTGACCTTCTTACAGTCGTGGGTGAAGTAGGCAATATTGGGTGAGGTAGGCAATAATTCCCTTTCTTTTTTTGCCATCAGACCTGCCTTATTCTCACTTGAAACCCATTTATTTGATTAATAGATTAGATTACTCATTCTGTCAACATTTGACTTCAGAGTGACGTGTTCTTGCAAGATCATTTTTCACTGAGTAGTTTGGTTGTAGTGAATTACTATATTTTTTAAGGGTGGCTTTAGTGTAACTTAACTTCTACCAGTGTTACATAATTGGTAGCTTGGTGGACTATATTTTTCAGAGTAGCTTACCCAGGGCCTGCTCCAGGCATATGTGACATAAGCGGTCGCATAGGAACTCAGTAGGGGTCTCAACTTACTTTTGAGAGTTAGAATAATAGAATAGACAAGGTGCAATTCAAAATGTATTGTGCATCAGCAGTTTTCATCTTGTTTTGTCAGTCACTGACAGTCACTCAATTAGCCAAGAAGCCAACAATTGTTTGATTAGTAAGTTTGCCATGCCAGTTATATAAACTTGTAGAAAATATGGCCGAATACCGACCGGATACGCAAGTCCCCCATTGATTTTGTTATTCACTCTCACTCAGATATCATTAACATGGCATAAGTCATGGCAAAATATGTAGAATTGCAGGAAATGATCTTTAAAACTGCAAAACTTTCTCTCCACCCCATGGCAAAATGAGTAGATTTGCATGCAATGTTTTATAAAAACGCTACATTTTCTCTACGCCTAGTAGGAAATTAACTTTGAGGGGGGCTAAATTATTTTGTCCACTTGATGGGGGTTCCCCCCAACCAAAAGGGGGACCTATATGCCGCTACTGCAATGTCAGTTTGTGTGCGCATACATGAGTAAGATGCAACATACAGTGTCTTGCAAAAGTATTCACCCCCCTTGGCATTTTTCCTATTTTGTTGCATTACAACCTGTAATTGAAGTGTTTTTTTTTTATTTGGATATCATGTAATGGACATACAAAAAATAGTCCAAATTGGTGAAGTGAAATGGAAAAAATACTTGTTTCAAAAAATAAAAAATAAATAAAAACGGAAAAGTGTTGTGTGCATATGTAGTCACCCCCTTTGCTTTGAAGCCCCTAAATAAATCTGGTGCAACTAATTACCTACAGAACTCACATAATTAGTTAAATAAAGTCCACCTGTGTGCAATCTAAGTGTCACATGATCTGTCACATGATCTCAATATATATACACCTGTTCTGAAAGGCCCCAGAGTCTGTAACACCACTAAGTAAGGGGAACCACCAAGCAAGTGGCACCATGAAGACCAAGGAGCTCTCCAAATAGGTCAGGGACAAAGTTGTGGAGAAGTACAGATCAGGGTTAGGCTATAAAAAAATGTAAATAAACATTGAACATCCCACGGAGCATCATTAAATCCAAAGAATATGGCACCACAACAAACCTGCCAAGAGAGGGCCAACCACCAACACTCATGGACCAGGCAAGGATGGCATTAATCAGAGAAGCTACAAAGAGACCAAAGATAAGCCTGAATGAAGGAGCTGAAAATCTCCACAGCGAAGATTGGCGTATCTGTCCATAGGACCACTTTAAGCCGTACACTCCACAGAGCTGGGCTTTATGGAAGAGTGTCCAGAAAAAAGCCATTGCTTTAAGCCATTGCTTAAAGAAAAAAAGAAGCAAACACGTTTGGTGTTCGCCAAAAGGCATGTGGGAGACTCCCCAAACATATGGAAGAAGGTACTCTGGTCAGATGAGACTAAAATGTATCTTTTTGACCATCAAGGAAAACGCTATGTCTGGGGAAAACCCAAAACCTCGCATCACCCCAAGAACACCATCCCTACAGCGAAGCATGGTGGTGGCAGCATCACGCTGTGGGGATGTTTTTCGTAGGCAGGCACTGGGAAACTGGTCAGAATTTAAGAAATGATGGATTGCGCTAAATACAGGGAATTCTTGATGGAAACCTGTTTCAGCCTTCCAGAGATTTGAGACTGGGACGGAGGTTCACCTTCCAGCAGGACAATGACCCTAAGCATACTGCTAAAGCAACACTCAAGGGGAAACATTTGAATATTTCCTAGTCAAAGCCCAGACATAAATCCAATCGAAAATCTGTGGTATGACTTAAAGATTGCTGTACACCAGCGGAACCCATCCAACTTGAGGGAACTGGAGCAGTTTTGCCTTGAAGAATGGGCAAAAATCCCAATGGCTAGATGTGCCAAGCTTATAGAGACATACCCCAAAGAGACATGCAGCTGTAATTGCCTCAAAAGGTGGCTCTTTTAAATACTTTGTGTTAGTGAGATAAGCTCGAATAGATAGATTTTATCTCAAATGGTTTGTCAGGATTTATAAACGTCACTTAGTAAATACCTTAATGGCATTTTTCTTTTGATTTAACCCCCATTCTCAAGGCCAGTCAGAGAAAAGGAAAGCTGAGATGGGGACGTCACTTGTGGCATAACACCTCTCTGGAAGGCTTTACTTTCACAGTGGTTCCTCAATTAAAAGTTTAGAGCTTATGTTGCGACCGTTTGTGGTAGATGGTGGCAGACTGTGTTAAATTGCTTCATTCTGTCATTGCACCACACTATCACAAGTAGAAGTTACAACGGTGATCTACCGGTAGTCTAAATTGTGGCAGAAATGGACTATCTTTTTGTAAATGAATGGAGGTGTGAATGTATCAGTCCGACAGTCTCTCTTTTCAGGAACTAGAGTCCTGCATTAGGAAAAAAAAATGCTGGCGGGTCGTCCCGGAGTTGAGGTAAACTTGGGTAAATACAATGGCGCAATTACACTTTTTGAAAAATGGGCTTTTGTTTTCTCTCCCTCTAAAAACAGAAATAAATCATTCTAAACAACAAACTGTCTTTATTTACCACAGTGTGAAAGAGTGATAGCCCCTCTATATGAAGTAAGTTTTTGAAACACAGTCCTTATTTGCTGATGTGAAGAAGAAACTGAATGAATGTGTCCCACGAGGATAGTGAGGGGGAAAAGTTTGCCCATATTTTCAAGCCCTGAGCTACTTCATTTACATATGAAATGTACTACTTTATTCAGGAAATGAGGCTACATTTATTGTAGCTGGGGATTTTAACAAGGCTCATCTGAAAAAAAGCCTCCCTAAATTTTATCAGCATATCGAATGCACGACCCGGGCTGGAAAAAACCTGGATCATTGGTATTCTAACTTCCGCAACGCATATGAAGCCCTCCCCGGCCCTCCTTTCTGAAAATCTGAACACGACTGCATTTTGTTACAGCCTATAGACAGAAACTGTTCAGGTCTGCTCAAGACTGTTCAACGCTAGTCCGACCAATCGGGTTCCATGCTTCGATCACGTGGACTGGGATATATTCCGGATAGCGTCGGACAATAACATTGTTGAATAATTCGGTGTGCGAGTTTATTAGCAGGTGCATTGGTGATGTTGTACCCACAGCGTCTATTAAAACCTTCCCCAACCAGAAACCGTGGATTGATGGAAGCATTCGCGCAAAACTGAAAGCGCAAACCATTGCTTTTAATCAGGGCAAGGTGACTGAAAACATGACCAAATATAAACAGTGTAGCAATTCCCTCCGCAAGGCAATCAAACAAGCTAAGCTTCAGTATAGAGACAAAGTAGAGTCACAATTCAACGGCACAGACGCGAGAGGTATGGCGCAGGGTCTACAGTCAATCACTGGCTACAAAAGGAAAACCATCCCCGTCGCGGTCCACGATGTCTTGCTCCCAGACAAACTAAACAACTTCTTTGCTCGCTTTGAGGACAATACACTGCCACTGGCACGGCCAAAACTTGCGCGCTCTCCTTCACTGTAGCTAGTGTGAGTAAAACATTTAACCGTGTTGACCCTGTTAAGGCTGCCGGCCCAGACAGAATTCCCAGCTGCGTCCTCAGAGCATGTGCTGACCAGCTGGCTGGTGTGTTTACGGACATATTCCATCAATCCCAGTCTGCTGTTCCCACATGCTTCAAGATGGCCCCCATTGTTCCTGTTCCCAAGGTAACTGAGCTAAATGACTATCGCCCCGTAGCACTCACTTTTGTCATCATGAAGTGCTTTGAGAGACTAGTGAAGGACCATATCACCTCCACCCTACCTGACACCCTAGACCCATTCCAATTTTATTACAGCCCCAATAGGTCCACAGACGACGCAATCGCAATCACACTGCACACTGCCCTAACCCATCTGGACAAGAGGAATACCTATGTGAGAATGCTGTTCATCGACTACAGCTCAGCATTTAACACCATAGTACCCTCCAAACGCGTCATTAAGCTCGAGACCCTGGGTCCTGGTCTTCCTGAAGGGCCGCCCCCAGGTGGTGAGGGTAGGAACCAACATCTCCACCCCGCTGATCCTCAACACTGGGGCCCCACAAGGGTGCGTTCTAAGCCCCCTCCTGTACTCCCTGTTCACCCATGACTACGTGGCCATGCACGCCTCCAACTCAATCATCAAGTTTGCAGAAGACACTACAGTGGTAGGCTTGATTACCAACAATGATGAGAGGGCCCACAGGGAGGAGATGAGGGCCCTCTGAGTGTTGTGTCAGGAAAATAACCTCACACTCAATGTCAATAAAACAAAGGAGATGATCGTGAACATCAGGAAACAGCAGAGTGAGCAGCCCCCTATCCACATCGAAGGGACGATAGTGGAGAAGGTGGAAAGTTCCTCAGCGTACACATCACGGACAAACTGAAATGGTCCACCCACACAGACAGTGTGGTGAAGAAGGCGCAGCAGCACCTCTTCAACCTCAGGAGGCTGAAGAAATTCGGCTTGTCACCAATAACACTCACAAACTTTTACAGATGCACAATCAAGAGCATCCTTTGGGCTGTATCATCGCCTGGTACGGCAACTGCTCCGCCCACAACCGTAAGGCTCTCCAGAGGGCAGTGAGGTCTGCACAACGCATCACCGGGGGCAAACTACCTGCCGTCCAGGGCACCTAAACCACCCGATGTTACAGGAAGGCCAAAAAGATCATCAAGGACAACAACAACCCGAGCCACTGCCTGTTAATCCCGCTATCATCCAGAAGGTGAGGTCAGTACAGGTGCATCAAAGCAGGGACCGAGAGACTGACAGCTTCTATCTCAAGGCCATCAGACTGTTAAACAGCTACCACTAACATTGAGTGGCTGCTGCCAACACACTGACTCATCTCTAGCCACTTTAACAATGACAAATTGATCTAATATATGTATCACTAGCCACTTTAAACAATGCCACTTTATATAATGTTGACATACCCTACATTACTCATCTCATATGTACAGTTGGGCAAAAAAGTATTTAGTCCACCACCAATTGTGCAAGTTCTCCCACTTAAAAAGATGAGAGAGGCCTGCAATTTCCATCATAGGTACACTTCAACTATGACAGACAAAATAACTTTTGTTATTGACCAAATACTTATTTTCCACCATAATTTGCAAATAAATTCATAAAATTCATAAATTCCTACAATGTGATTTTCTGGATTTTTTTTTCTCATTTTGTCTGTCATAGTTGAAGTGTACCTATGATGAAAATTACAGGCCTCTCTCATCTTTGTGGGAAAACTTGCACAATTGGTGGATGACTAAATCCTTTTTTGCCCCACTGTACACTGTATATACTGTATTCTATACCATCTACTGCATCTTGCCTCTGTCGTTTGGCCATCGTTCATCCATATATTTGTATGTTAATATTCTTATTCATTCCTTTACACTTGTGTTTATAAGGTAGTTGTTGTGAAATGGTTAGATTAAAATTAGTTTTTTCCATTTCACTTCACCAATTTTGACTATTTTGTCCATTACATGAAATCTGAATACAAATATATTTAAATGAGAGGTTTTAATGCAACAAAATAGAAATGCCAAGGGGGATGAATACTTTTGCAAGGCACTGTATTATGGTCTGACATGTCTGCAGAAATGTTTGCAATTTTGTAATGTGTTTTGTTTGGTAAATTGTATTATAAATACTAATTCACATTTGTGTATCAATATTGTCATTATATTATTATTATTATTAATAAAATATGTTTATTAATAAGGGACAGAGAAGTTTAAAAAAATAACCCCAAAAGGTTAGTCGGAGGAGCCATTATAAGGGGTTCTCAAAGAAACGTTTTCAAGGGTTCCCCGAAGAACATCTAGGGGTTCCCGCAAAAGGTTCTTCGAAAAACCTTTTTCAAGGGTTCTTCGAAGAACTTATAGGGGTTCCCCCACAGTTTCAATTTGAAGAACCCTAAAGGATAATCCAGGAACCTTTTCTTTTCACAGCGTAGGAGTAAATGTCAGTTGGCTTTCCATAACCAAGCATTCAGAAGTCAAGACAGCAGTGTGTGTGAGCGAGCGGGAGAAAATATCGAAACACACACAGTAACATGTGTTAATGAGTTCCGAGAGCCGATCTGTTATCCAACCATTAGTTTAATAGCCCGGCTACTGTGTGAAAATCCCCCCCGAGACAAGCAAGATTACTTAATAAACATACACATTTGAAAACAGTTTTTATTTTTATTAACCCTGCATTATAATTGTATAAAAACCCCTTAAATATAATTACATTTAGAGGATTCCAAATAAATATCTACTACTGTACAAGGACATTTTATGGATCTGCGAGTATTTCCATTTAGAGATTCCGGTGTGTGTGTAGAGGGGTAACATTCTTCACCAGTTCTCTTACCATTTTGTACAATTGTGTGATTAGCCTACCAGTTGGTGCAACTGTAATGTTCATTCTCTTGAGTGGAATTTTGCTCTTCACTATCACAATATTAAAAACTTCCAAATGGAATCATGAAATAAATCACTTTAGCCAACATATTTTGGTAAACCTGTTGAAGGATTGACTCGATCTATTAACCCAAGACAATAGTAAAACAGGCAATAAGATACACTTACAAGCAAGGAAACACATATATAACCGTAGAAAACGGTTGCAGGTCGGAGGGCCTTCTAACAAGTGCAGATCGGAGGGCCATCAAGCGAAACAGACCAATGAAGCACGGGTAAACGGCGGGAGTATCTATGACTCTCTGGGGACTGGGTGGATAGGGGGCCCACGCCCTCCACTTCTCCCTTCTCTCTGCATGGGGTTCTGGGCCGGGAGGCTTGAGAAGTTGGCTTTGGCTCTCGCCCTAGCTCGGATCCCTGCATCTCCATGTCGCCTGGGTTGTACCCGACGGCTCCATCCCCCCTTTCCACACCCTCTTTCTCCGTTCAGCACGGCCGTATCAAGGTGCACATGGGCCTATTTATATAATGAATATGAATTCTGATGTCACAGTTTACTTCTATTGAAGGAAAGGCGGATCAAAACTCGGCGTGATTTGTGTTCATCTTGATATTTAATTAAAGAAAGTCCTGAACACTGAATACAAAAACAATAAACAAATAACGACCGTGAAGCTAAATGAGAACTGTGATGACACCAGCAATCAACATAGACAATCACCCACAAACAAACAGTGCAACCCAGGCTACCTAAGTATGATTCTCAATCAGAGACAACTAATGACACCTGCCTCTGATTGAGAACCATACTAGGCCAAAACATACAAATCCCCAAATCATAGAAAAACAAACATAGACTGCCCACCCAACTCACGCCCTGACCATACTAAATAAATACAAAACAAAATAAATAAAGGTCAGAACGTGACAGTACCCCCCCCCCCCAAAGGTGCGGACTCCGGACGCAAAACCTTAACCTATAGGGGAGGGTCTGGGTGGGCGTCTGTCCGCGGTGGCGGCTCTGGCGCGGGACGTGGACCCCACTTCACCATAGTCTTGGTCCGCCTATTGTCCGCCTCCGTGGCTTCCTAACCACGGCAACCCTTCTAAATGACCCCACTGGACAGAGGGGCAGCTCGGAACAGAGGGGCGGAAGCTCTGGACAGAGGGGCGGAGGCTCTGGACAGAGGGGCGGAAGCTCTGGACAGAGGGGCGGGGGCTCTTGACAGAGGGGCGGGGGCTCTGGACAGAGGGGCAGGGGCTCTGGACAGAGGGGCAGGGGCTCTGGACAGAGGGGCTCTGGCGCCTCTGCGCTGAGGGGCTCTGGCACCTCTGGGCTGAGGGGCTCTGGCACCTCTGGGCTGAGGGGCTCTGACACCTCTGGGCTGAGGGGCTCTGGCGCCTCTGGGCTGACTGGCGGCTCTGGCAGATCCTGGCTGACTGGCGGAATGGAATATAGCAAAATTAATTTCAGTTTAATACGCAGTGTAGATCACCTATTATCCTTCTCAGACTTAAGAATTGTGTGTGTTAAATTATTTGTGACATTGTGGCATTTAAAACATATTGAAGATAGGATTTGAAGCAATAGCCTATCCGCGTGTGGTCAACTATTTCAGCACTTTTGCACTGCTCTGAGACAAGCATGGGGACCGGTCTTGATAAATCAATTACATTTTTATTTTCACTGAATCTCCCTTTGGGTATTAGTTAGCCTACAATTTAAATTTGGAAATGTTAGGATTATTTTGCTCTTAGTACTGTAGCCTACTCCCGACCAGTCACGGTGTACAGCGCCATATTTTACCTAACGGAAACCCTGAGGGTTTTGTTTTTTGTTTTTCTTGGAATAGAAACACCATAATATTAAAACAAATTAATTAAGCAACATTTCTTAAAATCAATCCCATTTACAGTACTATGTTTTTACAAAAAAAGGTTTTAAATTATCTAGTACATCCAATATTAAAACAAGTCAATACTTCTCAAAGATGCCCTCTGGTGGTCAAACTAGCACTTACCAGCATTAATTGCAACAATGGCTGACACTTAAATATCGTGCCATAGAATTATGCGGCAGCCCGCAAGGTGTGCTGCAGTATGACGCAACTTTTACTGGTAGAACCACTGTAGGCTACCATAAATGCATTTACATTTTTCTTGGAATAGAAACACCATAATATTAATCAATTTAGTCAAGATACATTTCTAACAGTATAAACAGCACAACAAATTGAATAATAATAACAAATTATAATCAATCCCATATAGTCTGCTCTAACAAAAAAAGGCTTTAAAGTCTCTCCTGTACAGCCAATATTAAAAACAGTCAAATGTATTTGGGAATTTCATCGCATGTTGCAGTTTATTCATTGTTTAATTATTCAAGGCTCCCTTTGTGATTTAGTTTTTTAACTAAATTGCTTGACTGTATTTAAAGACATGCAAGAGAAACAATGGCCGCATTTGTCTATTACGCACATATCACTCTGAGAGCCACCAGGTGAACACAGACACAATGTTGTCGCTCACGCTCATTTTTTAAAATATAAGCCTGAAACTATGCCTTGTGAAACTAGACACATTTAGGGAAGCCATAGAAAAAGGAATCTGGTTGATATCCCAGTGCTACTGCTAATACGTGACCTTTCTGATGCATTGTACATCGTACTATGTATGATAAATAGGATGGTGTGTTAAAAGTAGAGGTCGACTGATTAATCGGAATGGCCGATTAATTAGGGCCGATTACTTTGATACTGTATTGCTTTCACCTATGCAGTCCTATCAGATGCATGGAGGGAACTAAGAAGTGAGCAAGGGCCAAGGCCATAAGGGGAGGGGACAACTTTTCGGAATGGAACACAGCCCGAATCCACTTTCTTTCTAGGATGAAGGAAGCTGGAACACACTACTCCCACCAACCATCATCAACACAAGAGCTCCATATAGAGCCGAAAAGGGGCCCATACAGAAATACAATGGAGCACTATAATACTCTGCTGCCTGGAAAACAATTCGTTTTCCTCTCCTCCCAGCCGAGACACAATGTACTGTTGAGGCCCAGGCACTTATAGAGAGAGAGAGAAAGAGAGCGAGAGAAAACATTTCATTGAGTTGTGCCTTCATGAACGCTGACTCCCTGCACCCTAAAAATAGCAAACAGTCATTTTTCACCATTGGATGTGTCTAAGAAGTCTGAGTGGAGCTAGGGGAAAAGTCAGAGACAAAGACGGAAAGTTTGTTAGTTTGAGAGAGTGCAATGTGGCAATTATTTTCTACAGCTATACACTCCAGGGTTCTGATGTGTCTTCCTGAGTAACAAAATAGAATGTGTGTGTGGTGTGTGCATACGTGCGTGCGGGGCCTGCAGTGGAGTTGCTAGGTAGATTTACAGTGGCTGTGAGCCTTTCAGATTGATACTCTCAACTAGGGAGAAAGACACATTAATTACTACTAACAACTCTGTCCTCTTCAGCACACACACACACACACACACACACACACACACACACACACACACACACACACACACACACACACACACAAACAGGATATAACCTAAATACTGAACAAAAAACTATGCACTCTCATTAGATTGAGAGATCTGACACACGTACAGCCTTACACACATATTTGCAACCATCTACACACATGCAGACTCCATTAAATCAATATCTAATCCAATTGTATTTGTCACATGCTTTGTAAACAACCTGTGTAGACTAACAGTGAAATGTTTACTTATTGGCCCTTCCCAACAATGCAGAGAGGAAAAAAAGAGAAATAATAGAAAACTAATAACACAAGGAATAAATACACAATGAGTAATGATAACTAGATAAACAGTGCCCAAGTACCGTTCTGGTGACCTGGTCCCTACAGTATGTTTCTGTGTTGTCCTCTGTCCCATACCCATCATGCTCTGCTCCTAGCAGCTCTATTTATATCCCCCTGAAGCCCACGCCTTGGTGACCGAGTGATTGACAGGACAATCGACAAGCAAGCTTGATCCATCTGACTTCCTCCCACCTCCCACCTCCCTTCCCTGATCGCTCTGACATCACAGTGGCACTCTGATTTTCAGACATTCAGTCTCCTCATCTTGGATCCCAGACTGTGAGTGAGTGAGTGAGTGAGTGAGTGAGTGAGTGAGTGAGTGAGTGAGTGAGTGAGTGAGTGAGTGAGTGAGTGAGTGAGTGAGTGAGTGAGTGAGTGAGTGAGTGAAAGAGGATAAATTAATTGGGAATTTGCTATGGCCATGTGTTCCTTTGCTAGGTGGCCCTTCAAATATTGCGATGAGGTCACCTAACAGAGGGACAAACACACTCACACACACACACACACACACACACACATATTTTGGGGTCACTAAGCATGCTCAGACACACTCCTTTCATTCTTCTCCAGTGTGGGTGTTTTCAAGGGCACTTCCACCAATTCTCCAGGGGATTATCTCATTACTGACATTAAAGTAATCTAATTGGGCCTTGAAATGAATAGATTAATTTAGCCATTACAAGTGATAACCTATTAAAAGGGTTTGGGGATTTGTGTGTGTGCGTGCATGTGTGTGTCAGTGTTGCTTTGCGTGTGTTTCTGTGTATTTATGTGTGTACGCTCACTCACCCTGGTACCTACTTCAGGGTTAATGTGTTTATGGGGAAATCATTACCCCCTTTAACCTCATATCACAGGCAATAACTCACACACTTCAAGAGCAGACAGACACAAACATACGTCTCTACCTGAGCTCTCTCGGTATCATTAAGAGACATTATGAACATTTGATGTCATCAGTGGAAGAAAGCAAAACTGTCCAAGCATCCCTTTCTCCCCATTCTACCGCAATCTCCCCCATCCTCCCCTCCCACCCCCTGTAACTAACAGCTGTTCTAATCACCCTTTAGTGTTTATGTGTGTGTGTGTGTGTGCTCGCTCACCGTGTGCGCAATACTGTATGTTGATGTCACACTGTCACAGTGAGTGTGTAAATGTGCCTGTGTGTGTTGATGTGTGCATGCATTTGCATGTATGTGAGAAAGTGTGCATGTGTGCATATTAGAGGTCTTCACGGATATACCCAAACCCAATCATTATTTATTTATTTAACCTTTATTTAACTAGGCAAGTAAATTAAGAACAAATTGTTATTTGCAATGACGGCCTACCACGGCCAAAACCTCCCCCGGACGACGCAGGGCCAATCGTGCGCCGCCCTATGTAACTCCCAATCACGGCTGGTTGTGATAGAGCCCGGGATCGAACCCGGGTTGTATTGACACCTCTAGCACTGAGATGCAGTGCCTTAGATCGCTGTGCCATTCGACTAGCCGATATCTGACCCTATATCCGAACAAGTCGGACCAAAATTCTGTAGTTGACCCTTGGATCCCAGATCGGATAACACTCTGTTGACAAGGACTTTGGATCTGTCTGAGAATATGTGAAATACCAACTAGATCCAAAATTTTGGGTCGGATCTGGTCCACCCCGGCTCTGAATTGGATCGGGTATTGATTTTCAAAAACATTCCGGGGTTCTGTCGTTGTCGGACGTTAATTTCACAGATTCAATTCGGCTCGGATCTTCATTTTGGGAAGCCCTCTAGTGTATATGTGTGTGTGTGTGTAAGTAAAAAGGTCCGTCACACTTACGACCAGATTAGCCCTCTGCCCGTCCCCGAGGGACGCCCACGGAAACTAAAAGGTAATTGTTTTTTAATTGAGCCCCGGGCGCTAAGCCCACTGATATTTAGCAGAGCAGCTTCTAGAGCAGACAGTCACATGCACACACAAAGGACACACAAAGGGCAGACAGACAGACACTCAAGAGAAGAAACAGTATTCATTATGTGTGTGAACTGAAGAGAAACAACATGAAAGACAAATGGAGTATTGATTAAAATGATTTTGCTAAATGCAGACAGAATGTAATGTTTTATTTATCCTGGATATTGGTGTGGAGTGTTTGTGTGCGTGTGTGTGCATGTGTGTATACATGTTCATGACTACAGAGCACCTCATCATAGTTGCCATTTGAATGTGAGAAGAAGGAAACTCACCTACACTGAAAAACGGGACAAGGTGGGCTGTCAGATTTACAAAAACATATTGTGTGATTCACTCAAGCATGTTTTGTTTCTCCACTCAACGCCGTTTCATTGCTTGCAATCAATGCAACACGAAGCAAAATTAGATCTACTAGTTTGAATCATGTAGGGGGAGTGTGAACCAATAAAGTAAATTAATGACGAGTAACAATTCAAACCACGCGAGAGTCGAATCTTCCAGAAAGAGCACTGGTGCGTTAGCGGAGAAGATAGTACCTAGAATCTTGGTCAAGGTAAGCATGGTCTTTGATTTTGTTTAATGTTTGTCTGTGTTGTTGTCGTCAGAATTGTAAGTAGTAACGTTATTAGTGATTGCTCCATATCCTCATTTTGTGCTCGAGTCTGAAACATATCGGCATGGCAGCTAAAGGTAAAAGACGATGTTGCTAGCTAGCTTCTATGAACAGTAAAACAGGACTAGGTCAAGATTAACATTTTGAAAGGGGGTAAAGTTAGTTGGCTAACTTGCTAGCTAACTAATGCTTTGGTACTTGTGCACGACATCATCTGCAATCACTTTGCAGCAACATTTAGTGCACCAACATTTTTTTCTTGTGAGGTAAAAGTTTTTTTTAAATTAATAAAAGCTCATGTATTTGCATCAAAACAGACATTTAAAAAACAAATGTCATTACATATGAGATCTAATGATTATACATCTAAACCTATGAGATTCATGCTTTCATGCAGTTTAACAGTTTGCCAATGGCTGCCTCCATGTTGTAAAACGTGGTGCAAAGGCGACATAGACTTATTGAAATGGGGTGTGGAGTTCATTTTAGCTGTTGAACAGTACTACTTTATGTTATAGGTGTCCATTTATCAAATAAAAAAAGTATTCTATGTATGTGCATATGTGTGGATGCATGCATAAATCAATAGATAATTGAATCAAACATTTCATAATGAAAAAATAAATAATTTCATGAACAAAGATTGTATTTACTGGTCCATGATGTTTGCCTACTACATTTGAGCTGCTTTGTCTACCCATTCACAGGCTATGTAGTGTTGGTGAGTACTGTTATCAGAGGTTGTTTTAATACCCAAAAATAATTTGCTCCAAATGTCAGTCTTTAGGTCTTATGCTATTTCTGTTGTTTTTTTCAGTGTCGTGTGAATGTGGAAATGTAAGGGGTGTTCAGAATTGATGTCAAGTAAGTCCCAACTCTTGCATCATTACAAGTTAAAGCACCCACATTGACTGTCCATGTGCATTTAAGACCTGGAACGCCTTAATTGTGCACCAAAGTACAGTCCACTCAAAAGAAGTTACAACAAATCTGACTGAGAAGTGTTCCATCACTGTATGTGGAGGATGGAAAACCAGTTTGAAATACAAACTGGGAAACTACCGCACTCGCCTGAGAAGACTGGGATGCCCAGAGGTGACGATAAACTCCTTGAAGCACAAACCTGCAGGGAAGTCAAGCCTATGGTGTTTAAAAGTCCAAAGAGAGCAGAAGTGAAATTCTGCCCCACATATCCCCCAGGAGAAACAGAAGAGAGCCTCGAGGACATGCAGAAAGCTCTACTGTCCGATGTGAAGAAAAGAAACAACAGAGACACATTCAAGTTCAAAGTTAACTTCTTATGGTATAGGGGACGGTTGCGACCCATTTGGGCAAAAAACAGGCAAAATGTAGTGCCGCAAATTCAAATATATGATATAAAAATCAAACGTTCATTAAATCACACATGTAAGATACTCAATTAAAGCTACACTTGTTGTGAATCCAGCCAACATGTCATATTTTTAAAAGGCTTTTCAGGGAAAGCATAATAAGCTATTATCTGATGATAGCCCAATAGTAAACAAAACGCAGAAATAAAATATAAAACATGCATTAACTTTGATGAGCTTCTTTTGTTGGCACTCCAATATGTCCCATAAACATCACAATTGGTCCTTTTGTTCGATTAATTCCGTCCATATATCTCCAAATGTCCATTTATTTGACGCGTTTGATCCAGACAAAAACAGCTTCCAAAAAATGCAAAGTCACTACAAAATATTTCAAAAGTTGCCTATAAACTTTGCCAAAATATTTCAAACTACTTTTGTAATACAACGTTAGGTACTTTTAAATGATAATAATCGATCAAATTGTAGACGGGTCTATCTGTGTTCAATACAGGAAGATAACAAACCATGCTGCTTTTATCATCTTGCGCAACTCTCAACAGTGTTACCCAGTACCTAGATGGCCTACTTCTTCATTGCACAAATGAATAACCTCAACCAAATCCCAAAGACTGGTGACGTCCAGTGGAAGCGGTAGGAACTGAAAACAGGTTCCTAAGAAATATAATTTGCCAATGAGAACTCAGTGAACAGACATTCTGAACGGTTAGTCCTCGGGGTTTTGCCTGCTACATAAGTTCTGTTATACTCACAGACATGATTCAAACAGTTTTAGAAACTTCAGAGTGTTTTCTTTCCAAATATACTAATAATATGCATATCTTATATTCCTGGCATGAGTAGCAGGAAGTTGAAATTGGGGACACTATTTTTATCCAAAACTGCCCCCTATACCTTAAGAAGTTAAGCAGACATTTACATACAGGAGACATGAAGTTGTCCGTGACGCACCCATGGTAGAGGACTTTGTGGCAAGATGGACTGTGCTCTTTAAAGTCATTGAGGTAAGTTAGCCATGCTTGTCTTATTCTTGATCTATTGGTTATGTTATCTGGGACTTGATGGTGAAGGTAGAAGATTTATTTTCCCTAAGCTTGCCACATAAGTGAGCCTTATTCAGAGTTATCTTCTTTTGTGCTGACTGACTCGTTATTTCTCTCCCTATAGAGAACAATCTAGTTTGCTGCTTGTGCGATCATATCAAGTCTATTTTCCTTTCTGCAGTTGTTAATCTAATTTGTTTAACTACTATTTTCAGGTCAATGCCGAGTTTAAGAGAATCACCACAACCCCAGTCCAGTCCAAATGTATTTCTCAACTTGATATACACTCAGATGACCTGCTGAAGTTGGTCCAAAGAGGAGGACAGCTGGGCAGAAGACTCATATCAATCATGGCACCTATGACGGGTGTAATAATTCCTTATGCTTCAAAATACACATTCATATGTGGTTCTACACCAAAAGTTGACTTCAAAATAAGACCTACATTCAAAAATCCTTCTCTTTTCATAGAATAGCAGCATAGATGTCAGACGAGAGTGCATCATAAAGGGAGTGTGTGTGGATATGGGTGAAGACCCAGAAAACCTGGTTCAGGAATGTGGTGTTTCCTTCCATTACTTTCTTTTCCTCTCCTGTTCCGTGCCACCATCATATTATATCACTAGCTATTCTATTACTGTGTCATCTCCTCTGTCTTCCATCTTATTCCATTAGCTGTGGTTAGATGCCATTTTTTTCTTCTCCAGAATTGTATCATTCAGATGAGACTCAATTTTTGTTTGCATGAATGCTGAATACAGTGATCAAAATTGGCTGTCTCAAATGTAATCTGAATAGAATTGAAATCATGATTATAACCACTTAGTTTTAGCCTTGTAATAGGCGGTGTTCAAATATTGCCAGCAGTTCTTGATTTAGCTGACACTTAAAAGGACTCCAGTCTTGAATTATTTATGTCTGTATCATCCTCTTGTGCTTCATGAGCTATACTTTTTGCAACCTAGAGTCCCTAACTGTAAACACTTGAATGAATCATTTTGTATGACTGACCAGTTTTGCCTTTGTGTCTTGTTCAGGGCATTGGATGAAGAGTCCACTTACTGTGGGGATCTACATTATCAAAGACCATGTGAGTGAGGAACCAGAGGACACTGGGATTATCCTTGAGGGCGTCAAAGTGCTGCAGGATCTGGGCAACGTAGAATTTGCTGTTGCAATGCTATTCGGCCTCACGTATGCCATGAACCTCAGTAAACTGAGCTCTGCTACCACCTTTCAGAAGGTTTTTATGGAACCGAGTGGGGAACACTTAACAAAGCTGTTGCATTTAACAGGCTGGTTCAGTGAGCTGTTTTGTTGTGCGTTTCAGACTGTAGGTTGTGTTTCACACTGTATGTCTGACTTATGTGTTGAACTTGTTACAATGTTCACAAAAACGCAAAACAGAATGAGCATGTTTAAAGATGGAGCTGTCATGATTTTGTTAGACATTTTGTATGGTGTTTTGAGTAGATGCCCTTAATTTTCTTTGCTGCTTATGGAAAAAGTTCAGTTTCACTTTGTAGTGACTTTTAGTCAATAGAATTGACATGCACCAATATGTACACATACCTACCTCATCCTTTGTCTGTTACTCCTTATGAAAAATAACTACCTAATTTTGTAACAAAATGCATTAGAGAGTGTGACCAATCATTGTTAGGACAAGTCTTTTTTCATACAGATATACATTACTGTGATTTAGACCTGTGCAATTCATTGAACGCTGAATGTCAGTGAATGGACATTTGTCATTTCAAAGAGCTGAACCGTTACAAAAAATAATCATTATTTTAAACTTTTACACTGATCTCTTGCGCCGTGGTTACACATCTTTAGCATATTATTTTATTTCCTTATTCATTTGTGTAAATACAAACACTAAGGTAGAACATCGCAGCATTCCATCCTGTGCTTACATTAATAATTATGCAGAACCTTGTCCATAATATAAATTGGACAAATAAAAGAATGTTAAAATCATGTTAATCATTAAGTAGTGATCAGGTTTAGAGAACATGATCAAATCCATTTGAAGCTACAAATTTAATTCAAATACAATGAGCTTTACCTAACCGTGTTAAATTGATTATATTCCATTACAATGCATTTACTTGAAGAAATTATATTTTCTTGACAAAAATAAAATAATTAAACTGAAAAATAAAGAATTGTGTTTATCCTCTTGAAGCTAGGGGGCACTATTTTTATGTTTGGAAAAATAACGTTCCCAAAGTAAACAGCCTATTTCTCAGGACCAGATGCTAGAATATGCATATAATTGACAAATTAGGATAGAAAACACTCTGAAGTTTCCAAAACTGTCAAAATACTGTCTGTGAGTATTAACAGAACTGATATTGCAGGCGAAACCCTGAGGAAAATCAAACCAGGAAGTGGCTTCTATTTTGAAAACTCCATGTTCCATAGCCTGCCTTAGCTCCATTTAAAGGGATATCAACCAGATTCCTTTTCCTATCGCTTCATCAAGGTGTCAAGTCTTTAAACATATTTTCAGCCTTTTATTTTGTAAATTGAGCGAGAAAGATAACATCGCAACAATGTATGCCTTTCCCTCTCCTACTGCAAAAGACATTTGCGGTTGATATATTATCGATTATATATTTTAAAAACAACCTGAGGATTGATTATAAAAAACATTTGACATGTTTCTGTGGACATTACAAATACTATTTGGGATTTGTCTGCGTTGTCGTGACCGCTCTTACCTGTGGATTTCTGAACATAACGCGCCAAACAAACGGAGGTATTTTGGATATCAAAATAACTTTATGGAACAAAAGGAACATTTATTGTGTAACTGGGAGTCTCGTGAGTGAAAACATCCGAAGACCATCAAAGCTAAATGATTAATTTGATTGCTTTTCTGATTTTCGTGACCAAGCTACTTGATGCTAGGTGTTCATAATGTTTTGTTGAGCGATCGATAAACTTACACAAATGCTTGGATTGCTTTCGCTGTAAAGCATATTTTCAAAATCTGACACGACAGGTGGATTAACAAAAGGCTAAACTGTGTTTTGCTATATTGCACTTGTGATTTAATGAATATAAATATTTTTAGTAATATTATTTGAATGTGGCGCTATGCAATTTAGCGGTTGTTGATGACAATTATCTCGCTAAAGGGATGGGTAGCGTCAAGAAGTTATCTAACATGTTGCGTTCATGCTGAACCGATGTACAAATTTGAATTAAGTAAATTCAAAGCACCATTTTTGTCTGTGTACTTGTGATACCCCGGAGGGCAATGCATCGATGACGTTGGGAGGGAAATGCATCGATGACGTTGAGAGAGCAAGAGGAAGGGAGAGATGGTGAAAAGAAAGAGCTGAATGAGTATCTGACTGATAGTGAGAGAAGGCATCAGGAGTGAAATGCTGATGAGATTGGAAGGGATGCAGAGACACGCACAGAGAGGGAGAGGGAATGAAAGTCAAGGAGATATAAAAGGTGAGAGTCAGACAGAGAGAGATGAGAGGAAGGAAGGGAGAGAGAGAAATGAAGAGGGGGAGTGAGAGAGCCTGATGGAACTTGAGTGTGTGTGACAGAAGGAGAGAAGGAAGTAGAGCGGGAGACAAAAGAAATGAAAGGACAGATCAATAGAAGTTCAAGACTGCTTTTTACATGTTTGTGTGCTAACTCCTAAACCTAACCTCTTTTTCTAACCCTAACCCTAACTGTAACCTTAACCCTAAACCTAACCCCAAAAATAGCCTTTGTCCCCGTGGGGACCACGAGGGAGAATTGTCCTTGTTTTACGATCCTTGTGGGGACTTTTGGGGATTTCCGGTACATACACACACAGGTAAGGCTCTGTTCAATGTACGAGTCACACACACACTACAAACACACACATACAGTCCCTTCAGAAAGTATTCACACTTCCAGACTTTTTCAACAACTTGTTGTGTCACAGCCTGAATTTAAAATGGACTAAATGGAGATTTTGTGTTACTGATCTACACGCAATACCCCATAATGTCAAAGTAGAATTATGTTTTTAGAAATGTTTACAAATGGAGGAAAAATGAAAAAAATGAAATGTCATTAGTTAATAAATATTTAACCATTATGTTATGGCAAGTTTAAATAAGTTCAAGAGAAAAAATGGGCTTAACAAGTCACAGTAAGTTGCATGGACTTACGCCTTATCTTAAAAAAAAAAAATGTAAAAGGTGCATGGACTCACTCTGTGTGCAATATTGTGAAGCACAGATTCTACCACAAAGACCTGGGAGGCTTTCCATTGGTTCGCAAAGAGGGCACCTATTGATAGATAGGTAAAAAAAGCAGACATTGAATATTCCTTTGAGCATGGTGAAGTTAAATAAACATATTCCAAAACATGCATCCTGTTCGGAAAAAGGCTCTACAGTAATACTGCAAAACATTTGGCAAATAAATATTTTTTTATCCTGAATACAAAGTGTTATGTTTGGGGATATCCAACACAACACATCATTGAGTACCACTCTTCATATTTTCAAGCATGGTGGTGGCTGCATCATGTTATGGGTATGCTTGTCATTGGCAAACACTAGGTAGTTTTTGGGGGGATAAACATAAATGGAATAGTGCTCAGCACAGGCAAAATCCTAGAGGAACTTGGTTCAGTCTGCTTTCCAACAGACAGGACAATTACCTAAAACACAAAGCCAAATATACATTGGAGTTGTTTACCAAGACAACGATGAATGTTCCTGAGTGGCCTATGTATTGACTCAGGGCGTTGAAAACTTATGTAATCAAGATAGGTTTTTTTTATGAATGAAAAATAAAACACATATGTTTGAATGTTTCTTCCACTTTGACATTATGGGGTATTGTGTGTAGATCATCTCCATTTAATACATTTTAAATTCAAGCTTTATCACAACAAAATGTGGAAGAAGTCAAGGGGTGTGAATACTTTCTGAAGGCACTGTATACACACGCATTATTATTTTCTGTCACACGCACACACCTCTCTCTCTTTTTCCACTTGTCATTTTCCCACAATACAGGCACAATATAAGCCGTGATGGGGGAAAAACTCCAATAAATGGAACCTCAACAGTCAATCATATTCCACTCTCTAACGTGCTGCTCTTTTCCCCTCCTGTAGTGCTATAGTATACACTATTATACTGCTTGTTTTACTCAGTGCTGACAGTATGTTCTCCATGGTCCCCTGCAGGCCTCCTGCAGATTACAGACTATTTATAGAATGATTTATCCTTAATCTCCTATTGACATAGTCATTCTCCACAATGTATTGCACTGTGTTTACCTCTCAGGGCATGCTCTGCCTTTTCTCTCTCGTGCCCTCTCGTTCTCTCTCTTTATATTTTGCTCTAGCTCTCACTCCATTTTTCTCTTTATTAATTGTCTCTCTTCTGCTCTACAATTAGGCCCTCGAGTTATATCTCCACCCATTACATGAGACATCCGACTGATACTGACACATGTAGGCTGCCGACGAGTCATCTTCTCACACAACCTCAAGTGCACACGCACACACTCACTCTCACAGACATTTTCACAAACACACTCTCTCTGTCACACACACACACACACACACACACACACACACACACACACACACACACACACACACACACACGCCATGTTAGCAATGTTAGGACTAAATACAGGTCAATTGAGTGACTGAACTGTAATGTGATGTGGTGTGACTGATGTTGGCGTGTCAGAGAGAGGCTTTGATTAATCATTCATGGTCATGTAACGTTATGCTTCATGCAGAGCCAGAAGAATGCAGATGCTACATCACTTGAAACCATCTGTAAATTGAAGCCTTGAGGAGACACAAAGAAAGACGGACTGAGTGTAATGTTTACTGTTCATTTCAAATAGTTTTTTTGTTAAGGTTAAATTTGTTTCTTCTCACCTTTGTTTATTGCTTTGGCACCGTAAACATTTATATTTGACATTTTAGTCACGTAGCAGACACTCTTATCCAGAGCGACTTACAGGAGCAATTAGGGTAAGTGCCTTGCTCAAGGACACAGACAGATTGTTTTACCTAGTTGGATCAGGGATTCAAACCAGTGCCGATCCGGTTACTGACCCAACACTCTTAACCACTAAGCTACCTGCCACATATGTTTCTCATGCCGATAAAGGCCATTTGAATGTAATTTAACTGCGAGGGGGAGAGAGAGAAGGAAGGGAAGTAGCATATGCAGGGGCACCAATAGAAGATTGAAGAAGCCAGTGCCTAAAGAGCTGATGATGTATAAATTGGAGGAGGGCACATGAACCAAAGCTGTAGGGTGTGCAGGGTGGCACTATACACACCCTGTAGAGAGAGTGGCAGGGAGGAGAGAATGAGAAAATGAGGAGGGGGAGTGGGAAAAGGTCAAAAGAGGTAGGAGAAGATGAGAAGCAGAGAAGTGAGTAAGAGCGGAGAAGAGGAGGAAAAATAAGGAAATGAGAGGGAAAAAGTGCATAAGGGAGGAGGGGAGAGGAAAGATAACATAAGGAAGAGGGGAGAGAGAATAAGAGGTATCTGTGTTTTTTATGTGAGTACAGGCTTTATCCTTTCAGGCTTGATGGTCTGAACTGAGGGAGGATTACTGATCATACACACGGTCTCATGTAATTACTCAGACATTTCGGTTAAGGTTAGAGGTAGGGTTAAGGTTAAGGGGTTAGGCAAAATAGGATTTTGTTTGGGAGCACATTTGTTGGTCCCCATAAGGACAGTTAAACAAGGGTTATGTGTGTGTGTATGTGCATGCGTGTTGGTTCCTCTATCCTTGTGGGGGACCTAAAATCCCCTTTTCCCACATCCCCACGAGGACAAAGGCTATTTTAAGCTTAAGAGTTGTGGCGCAGTGGCGCAGTGGTCTAAGGTACTGCGATGTGCTAGCTGTGCCACTAGAGATTCTGGGTTCGAGTCCAGGCTCTGTCGCAGCTGGCCGTGATCGGGAGACCCATGGGATGGCTCCTAATTGTCCCAGCGTCGTCCGGGTTAGGCCGGCAGGGATATCCTTGTCTCATTCGCGCACTAGCGACTCCTGTGGCGGGATGGGCGCAGTGCACGCTGACACGGTCGCTAGTTGTACGGTGTTTCTTCCGACACATTGGTGCGGCTGGCTTCTGGGTTGGATGGGCATTGTGTCAAGTAGCAGTGTGGGTTGTGTTTCGGAGGACGCATGGCTTTCAACCTTCGCCTCTCCCGAGTCCGTATGGGAGTTGCAGCGATGAGACAAGACTGTAACTACTACCAACTGGGTACAAAGAAATTGGGGAGAAAAAGGGGTGAAAATACAAAAAAAAGTTACAAGCCATCACTTGTTTGTTTGCTGGAAATCATCTCTCTCACTCCCTCTCTCTCGCTCTCTGTTCCAGGCCCAATCTAACCTGTTCAGGTCAGGGCTGGTCATAGTTCGTGGCTGTCAAACACCGGCCAAAATTGACAATGAAACTAGAATACACAGCAGAGCCATAAATGGGTACTCCATAAATATGACCAATGACCATCTGCCTTCCCTTCACTATGAGAGAGACCAGGAAAACAATGGACGAGTCAGCAGAGGAAAAACATTCTGAGTGTGAATGTCTGCATCAATCTAATCTCTGTACAATCAACTGCTGCATTCATCTATTCCAACCGTATAGTTTGGTATGGTGACGATCACTTTGACTCCACATCACACATCTGGACTACAGTAATCGACATTACCACTGGACCCTCACTGGGATAAAAGCCTTCACATACTGGGAGGGAGAGAGCTCTCTATCATGTCAATTATATCGCTGTGTTTGCTCTCAAGACACTCTCTGTCTTAGTAATGTCTCTTCCCTGCCTTTCTGTCACATTCTCTATCTTCATAACTGCCCAGACTGTCTCCTCATCTCTCTATCTCCCACTCCCTATGAGAACAAGACCCATCCATAAAGCTTAGAGTACTGTAAATTAGGTATCCTAACGAAGAGCAGTACTGTGGGGTGGACGTGACCGCAGTGTGCTATTCTAAAACAAAACATTCATAAAAACTGGGCCATTAGTATGAGCCTGGGCCAGGAGGCATTAATGCAACCTCACAATCCCCTCATAACCAGAGCACTAGATGGATAATAGCCATTACTGCTTCGATATATGAGAATACTGAGAGAGAGAAGGAGGGAACAGAAAGGGTAAATAGAGAGAAATACCAAGATAAATGTTTAGGATGCAAGTAAATGACAGCTAGAGCTTGGCAGAGAAAGAGGAGGAGAGAATAGGATGTTGCCATTTCTACCTGAACCCTTTGACACGTACCAACAAACGGGTGTGATCATTCTACAGTCGTCCCTGCAGCATACGATCAAACCGGTGTGATTAATATTTATTTTGAACGTCCAGTTTTGATTGACGCAACAATCACGGTTTGAGTTTTCACGGCTACATTAGTCCTGGCGCCTACTGAGGAAAGATTGACATAACACAAGCGGTCATATTTAGCTAACTCTCAGCTGACAGAAACCACAATATGAATTAGCTAATAGAAATTACTATTTACAATTCATCACATCACGGGTGAGCTCACTATTGATCAAAATAATTGCGTAAAATACTTTCTAAAACTCTAAAGTAATCTGGCGATGGGTAGTTTGTGCACTCCACCATGTTTGTTTTTTCACGTGAACCAAAAATAATAAGACAAGATAAGTTTGGACTATTTGCAGTATGAATGTTGAAGGGGGAGTGTCATCTATGATCATTCCCTTCCCTTCATTCAGTCCCGGAAGTTTACTCAAAAGATGAGTGAACCATTCCTTCACCTCATTATAACATCTTGGTCTGACAGACGTTTATGTGACTGCCAGAATACATTGTATAATGTTAACAAACATGGTGCCACACATACATACATACATGCTAAGCAAAAAGCTTAGCATTACCTCATCATAATCAGTACAACCAAAAAAGTAGGTGGTAGGTGTCCATTGCAATCTATACAATAATTGGAATGTGTTATTTGTCACCAGTACTTGAAAATATGTGGATACAAACTGTAAATACATTATGCTCCATACATTCATACTGTATGCTACAGTAGAAAAGACCACACAATAATAAGGCACTTACTTTGATAGGAACGGAGACATTAGTTATTATTTAGTTATTAAAGTTATTATTTGTAAGGAAAACAACAATGAAGGCAATGGAAATGCCAGCCAGAAAATGTGCCACGGGGAAAAAGTTAGTGCAATACCGCGCAAATGTCTGCATACTTGCTCTGCGGAGACACTGTGGAAGTGCTGTGGCTCTCCTAAAAGAGAGAAGTTTGGACGAGGACGACAAAATGCCCAAGTTCAACCTGCCAGAGCAAAATAAGTTCTAAAGCACAGCAGAATGGCGGGAGTGGAGACAGAGATTCTGCCATTTCAGGACTGCTACAAAACTGGACAAAGATGATGGAGTCATTCAGGTCAGTTCGCTAATCTATGTGGTGGGCAGTGAGGCAGAGAAAATACTCATCTCATTTAAATTCGCTCAGGAGAAAGATGACACAAACTTCGATAGTGTTGGAAGGACTACTTCATTCCACAACTGAATCTCATTCACAAGCGGGCATGTTTTTACCAACGCAGCCAAAGAGAGAGAGAAAAGGCAGAAATGTATATCAGAGCTCTTATGAGCTAGCTGAAAACTGTGATTTTGGTGCTAAAAGGGATGAACATATCCGAGACCGTCTAGTAGTGGGCATCACAGACAAAGTGAGGCTCTGGGGCCCAACCTGTGCCCCCTGCCCTCGTGCCTTGAACCTTGCGTGCTTTCAATTGATACAGCTGGACAACTGCAAGGCAATCCCATTGTGCGCCACTAGGGAGCCATGACCAATATATATTGTCCTACTAATAACAGGGTTAATAATATATCTGTGAAAATATCCAACAGGCTTTTTTATAATTCTAAATGAATAATAATAAAATTGCTTTGTTTAAAAAATAACAATATTTTGGAGATAGTGGAGGGTTTGTCTCGGGGGGCTTTACTTGGCTCTTTGAGCTCTAGCGACTCCTTGTGGCGTGCCAGCCGCCTGCACGTTGGTCATGTTTCGGTATTTTTTTTGTATATAAAGCGTGTAGAAAATAATTGGAAATTGACAAGTTGAAACATAGCCTATAGATAAATAGCAGGCAGAGACCATTAAATGTCATGTTGCGTAACAAGCACATTTTGGAACAGTGAGTGTACTCTGAAATTACGTGCATAAAACAACTCATGCTGGGGGCCACCGTTAGAGATATTTAGAACTCACGCGTGAAGAGGTTAAATCTGTAGCAGAAAAGAGCATTATGATGTGTTAGTTTTTACTCTGTTTACTTAGAACCTGCCCTGACACTCACTTTTTAACATAAATCTATTTTGGGATAGGGGGCAGCATTTTCACTTTTGGATGAATAGCGTGCACAGAGTGAACTGCCTCCGACTCTGTCCCAGATGCTAATATATGCATAATATTTTTAGTGTTGGATAGAAAACACTCTGATGTTTCTTAAACTGTTTGAATGATGTCTGTGAGTATAACAGAACTCATATGGCAGGTGAAAACCTGAGAAATATCCAACCAGGAAGTGGGATATCTGAGGTTTGTAGTTTTTCAAAGCTTGGCTTTCGGAATACACAGTGTCTATGGAGTCAAGTTGCACTTCCTACGGCTTCCACTAGATGTCAAGCATCTTTAGAAACTGGTTTGAGGATTCTACTATAAAGGAGGGGCTCTTTAGATCTGTTTGAGTCAGTGGTCTGGCAGAGTGTCTCAGGCCCATGACGCGCACTACCGACAGAGTTAGCTCTTGTTCCAGTGCTTTTCTTCAGACATAGGAATTCTCCGGTTGGAACATTATTGATGTTTTATGTTAAAAACATCCTAAAGATTGATTCCATACATCATTTGACTTGTATCTACGACCTGTAATGGAACTTTGATTTTGTCTGGATGAAGTGCTCATGCCTCATGAAGATGGATTACTGGGCTGAACACGCTAACAACAAGTGGCTATTTGGACATAAATGATGGAATTTATGGAACTTTATGGAATAAATCAGTCATTTATTGTCGAACTGGGATTCCTGGGAGTGCCTTCTGATGAAGATCATCAAAGGTAAGTGAATATTTATGGTGTTATTTCTAACCTCTGTTGAATCCAAAATGGCGGATAATTCTCTGGCTGGATTGGGCTCTAAGCGCCGTTCTCAGATTATCCTTTTTCCGAAATCTGACACAGCGGTTGCATTAAGGATGAGTCTATCTTTAATTCTGTGAATAACAGTTGTAATCTTTTATCAATGTTTATTATGAGTATTTCTGCAAAATCACCAGATGTTTTGGAAACAAAACATAACTGCACGTAATGCGCCAATGTAAACTGAGATTTTGGGATATAAATATGCACAATATCGAACAAAACATACATGTATTGTGTAACATGATGTCCTATGAATTTCATCTGATGAAGATCATCAAAGGTTAGTGATTAATTTTATCTATATTTCAGCTTTTTGTGACTCCTATATTTGGCTGGAAAAATGGCTTTGTGTTTTTGGTCTTGGCTATGACCTACCATAATCATATGTTATGTTTTCGCTGTAAAGCATTTTTGAAATTGGACATGTGGGTAGATTAACAAGATGTTTATCTTTCATTTGCTGTATTGGACTTGTTAATGTGTGAAAGTTACATATTTCAAAAAAAAAAATATTTGAATTTTGCTCACTGCCTTTTCAGAGGAATGTTGTCGAGGGGTTCCGCTAGCGGAACGCCTGCGCTAGAAAGGTTAATCTAGCATGTGCATGGATTTTTCTGCCATTGAAATACTTGGGTGGGTTGCCTAAGCGTTTTTTCGGGTCGCCTAAAGCCCAACAGTGTAAAAAAATACAAATGGAAATTTGGGATAGAAAAACAAAAACTATAACAAACTGGTCGAACACTTGCTGACTCAAGACATTTCAGCTTTTGTAAAAATGTCTGAAAACATAATTTCACTGTGATATTATGGGTTATTGTGTGTAGGCCAGTGACATAATTTAACCTCTAGCGTCGAGCAATCCCGTATCCGGGAGCGTAATTATAGCCTTAAGCTCATTACCATAACGCAACGTTAACTATTCATGAAAATCGCAAATGAAATAAAAGAAATATATTCACTCACAAGCTTAGCCTTTTGTTAACAACACTGTCATCTCAGATTTTCAAAATATGCTTTTCAACCATAGCGACACAAGCATTTGTGTAAGAGTATTGATAGCTAGCATAGCATTAAGCCTAGCATTCAGCAGGCAACATTTTCACAAAAACAAGAAAAGCATTCAAATAAAATCATTTACCTTTGAAGAACTTCGGATGTTTTCAATGAGGAGACTCTGTTAGATAGCAAATGTTCCGTTTTTCCAAAAAGATTACTTGTGTAGGAGAAATCGCTCCGTTTTGTTCATCACGTTTGGCTAAGAAAAAAATCAGAAAATGCAGTCTCTACAACTTTTTACCAAATTAACTCCATAATATCGACAGAAACATGGCAAACTTTGTTTAGAATCAATCCTCAAGGTGTTTTTCACATATCTATTCGATGATAAATCATTCGTGGCAGCTGTGTTTCTCCTCGAAGCAAACAAAAAATACACGCAGCTGGAGATTACGCAATAATTGCAACGGAGGACACCAAGCGGCCACCTGGTAGATGTAGTCTCTTAAGGTCAATCTTCGAATGATTTGCCTACAAATACGTCACAATGCTGTCGACACCTTGGGCAAACGACAGAAAGTCTAAGCTCATTCGTGA